>NC_135533.1:35631821-35896821 GCF_045843805.1 Urocitellus parryii
AGTCAACAAAGTGAAATCCCAAAGACCTACACCTGGCAATCATATGTAGCAAAGCTCCAAACATTTGAAAGACCACCTAGGCCTGGAATTTCCACCTGGAGACTTTTGTATCAATGGTCAGTGCCTAGAACTTCTCCTCTTTTCCTCTCAGCTTCCTGGACTTATGGCACTTTGAATTCCCAGTCTATCCCCAGAAATCTCAGAGTCTGTCACTAACATTCCATATGTGCTAACAGCCTGAGAGCTATTTTTGAAATAAATGTGATCCCTGGAGGCATCACAATCTCTCACTCTTAAAGAAGTCTTACCAGGTTCTAATGGTAAGATGAGTTGTTTTTCTGATAATACATATGAAACTTTAGTGTCTAGATGGTATTGCCATTGTCCTAAATTACAGTTCTATGTATTCTTATAAGATTTAAATGAATAATAAAAGAGAAATCTGTTTTAGGAAAGAGCTTCATATACAATCAACCTCATGCATTTTTTAATATTTATAGGTAAATGAGTGGCAAGAGAGGAATTTGAAACCTGGTTGTGTTTTGGAAAGTTGAAAAAGGAAACAGTCTGTTTCCAAGATCCACACTTAGCCTAACATGTTGCCTGGGAATTACCTCATGTGGAAAATCTCTTCCTCCCCTTGCTTACAGCTAGCTCTTCTTTCCACTCTCCTTCAGTCAGGCTTCCATATCTTCCATTTACCCAATTCTAATTCCTGTGTTAGTAGAACTCATAATCCCAGAAAAAGTAATTTATGGTTACTGGCTTCACATTAGGAAGAAACTGCCTCCAATTGGAAGGATAATAAGCTCAGTTTTGACTTCCTGGGCAGTATTGATTAAGAGTTTTATCAGAATTGATATTCTTTATGGGCCTAAATTGATAATTTTTTTAAATGTAGTATTGCATTTCCCTCATTTATTGCTATAAGGATAGTGTTGTATGAAATGCTGCTTTAGTAATATATTTCAACAGGAAGTTTATGTCCTAATAAAACGATGACAGTAAGACATGAATATCACATTGCTGAGTTTAATATGTCACAGTAAAACTAGAGATAATACACTTGTCCTGTTCAGAAACAGAACAGAAACATGTGGGCAGACTTTAACCATTAAACTGTATTTATAATATTTTCTCTAAGAAAATGTGATGCATGCTTTAATAAGAAACAAGAGAGTTAACTTTTGAAAAATAAATATTTTATATATTGGAAATTGCAGTGTTGGAAAAAATATATTATTTCCAATATCATTAAGTAAATTAAAAACATATAAATGTATCTTCATTATCTTTTAAATGTTTTAATTATTCCTAATCTTGTTTCCCAATTAGTTAATTAAAAACTTTAATATGGCTAATATAGATATATTGAGATGTAAAAAAATGATAGCACTGAAAGTATTATGGCTTGCCATCCAGCCATATAAGAGCAAAAGAGTAAAAATAAATAAACATTTTATTAATTGTTATACCAGGAATATTTTTAAAAAATATTTTTAAGTGAAAGTCTCAGTTGTTGAAAGTCTAACTTAAAGTCAGAAAAAGCCAAAATGTTACTTATATATTGTTTCCTATTTATGTTAAAGTCTGCCTCTATCATTACAACTACACTTTGATTGATTGATTGATTGATTGATTTTGGTGGTGCTAGAGATTGAACCCAGGGCCTTGTGCATGCAAGGCAAGCACTCTACTAACTAAATTATATTCCCAGCACTCCCAACTACTAATTTGTAAAAGGCATTCTGAATATTCTGATCTATATATCTTGTGTACATACTCAATATAGTTTATAAACTCATCAAATTTTCATACATATGAAAATATTATGCTAATAAAAGTGATTGACTTATCTAAAATAATCATTTCTATTTTGACAGGAAACTCATAATGGATATTCATAAGTACATATGTGTCTGGTTACATGAATGCAATCACATGCCCAGATGTATACACACAAAGCTCCCATTATAATTTACAATGTTGTACAAAATTTTTCTTATTTGTTTCTCACAATGATATTATTGAAATTTCTCCATAATTGAAAAAAATAATAATAACAATCTAGATACTAAAAGTGAAGTAAAGTGAAAGGCTTTCCTCTATAACAGTGATGTCACCATGATCATTTTGCTATTCTGTGATAAATTTTTTTTTAAAAAATAAGGAATTTAATTAATTGTGTTGTGATGTTGTAAGTAGCTTATCTACTTGCAGAAAAATTCAAATGAAACACCATAAATATGTTCATCAAGTTTAAAACAATGAAACAATAAAGTGAGAATTTAAACAGAGTGATGGATGAAAAATGTTACCAAACGGATATTGGAGAACTGATGGGGATGATCACTGAACAGAAGAATTTACTAGAAGTATTTAATGGAAGTCTAGCTCAAGGATTGGTGAACTCAAAGGCAGGTTATCAAAAACTATTCTGAAAGACTTCCCCACCTTAGCAAGACCTGAGGAGTTTGACACCACTAGACCTGCATTACAAGGAATGACATTGCGAGCTAAATATCAACATAAAAGCATGGTAAGTGATTAAATATAAAACTCACAGGTAAAGGCAAATGTATGTACAAATACTCTAATAATGCTAAGTAAATAACTCTTAATTATTCTACAAAGTCAAAACACAAAAATGGTTAAAGAATTATCTGAATAGATGAATTGATATACAATATAAAAGATGCAAATTGCATATCATCAACATAAAATGGGCAGGAAGAAGTAACATTGTAGAGTTTTTACATGCAATGGAAGGTGTTATTAACTTAAAATGGACAGCCATCACTACAAGTTGCCTTATACAAGTCCCATAGCAAACCACAAAGAAAATACCTATAGGAGATTAATAAAAGAAAAACAAATGAAAGCATATTAACATAAAACATCAATGGGGCTGGGACTGTGGCTAAAGCAGTAGCATGCTCGCCTGTCAAGCACGGAACACTGGGTTCGATCCTCAGCACCACATAAAAATAAAATAAAGATGTTGTATCCACCAAAAACTACAGAAAATAAATATTAAAAAATTCTCTCTCTCTCTCTCTCTCTCTCTCAAAAAAAAAAAAAATCAGAAAGACAGCAAGTGAGCAAAGAGAGAAAAACAGACTACCAACCAAATGGAAAATGATTAACAAAATGGCAAAAGTCGGCTCCTAACAATCAATAATTATTTTAAAGGTAACCGAATTAAAATTCTCAATCAAAAGACAAATAGCTGAATTGAGTAACAAGAAAGGAAACCCAACCATATAATGTATACAGGAGACTTCCTTAAAATTTAATGCCATACATGACATGAAAGAGAGGAATGGAAAGAGATAGAGTATGCAATTTGTAAACAGAAGAGAGCAGATGTGAGTAGACCTTTATGACACAAAACTTGAAAATTGTAACTAGAATCAAAGAGTGATCTCATATAATAAAAGTGTCAATTCACAATTAAATGGACAAAATATAAATATTTATACACCTAATATCACAGGACAAACTATATGGAAAAAAACTGATAAAACTGATGAATAGACAGAAATACCATAATTGTAGGAAATTTCAATTCTTTTGATTATGTGTAGATTACCTAGACAGAAAATTAAATAAACTGCAGATTTGATAATACAACAGATCAAATGGACTAGATTGATGTAGACAGCATTTCAGGAACAGTTGCAGAATACACAATCTCCTGAAACACATGGAACATTCTTTAGGGATAAACTACATGTTTGGTCACAAAACAAGTCTTGTCTTGTTTGTTGATTTTGGTTTTTGGTACCAGGGATTGAATTCAGGGGCACTTAAGCACTGATCCATGTCCCCAACACTTTTTTGTATTTTATTTTGAGACAGGGTCTCACTGAATTGCTTAGGGCCTCCCTAAATTGCTGAGGCTGGTTTTGAACTCTTGATCCTCCTGCCTCAGCCTCCTGAGCCACTGGGATTACAGCAATTCCATGACAAGACAAGTCTCAACAAAGCTGTTATAGAAATGATGCCAAATCTCAATTCTGACCAAAATTAAACAAAGTGATAAATTAGTAACAAAAGAAACATGTGAAAGTTTGATATATGTGAAAATTATGCAACAGATGGTTAAAAAACCAATGGACTAAATAAGAAATTAAAATGAATGTTTTGAGGTACACACAAAAAAATGCAACTCACAAAAACTTACAGGATACAATAAAGCAATGCTAAGCAGGAAGTTTATAAGAACACTTCCATTAAAAAAAAAAAAACAGGATTGAAAATGAACAACTTTTCTTTTACCTCAAAATACTAGAAAGGGAAGACCAAACTAAACCCAGTTTTAGAAGGCAAAAAAAATACAGATTCTAGCAGACCTAAATAAAGAGAATGAAAAACCATAGAAAGTTTCAATGAAATTGACAGGTTTGTTTCCCCCAGAAAACATCAAAATAGTAGCTAGTATTATTAATAAAAAAACAAAATAAATGGAGAATTAAAACTGATGCCACAGAATAAAAAGGACCTTCAGAGACAAAATGCATGACCTAAAATCAATACATAAATTCCTTGAAATATTCAACCTACCAGACTGAATCATGAAGAAATAGAAGACATGAACATATCTATAACGAGTAAGGAGACTGGATCAGAAATCAAAAGCCTCCCCCCAAAAAATTCATCAGGACTAGAGTACTACAGAGTACCAAACATTAAAAAGCAGAATTAATGTACATTAATCTGAACCTCTGCACAAATAATTTGAAACTCATTTCATGATAACCTATACTGAAAACCACAAAATGATTCTTTTAAGGAAAAAATTAAAAAAGATAAAGTGTGTGTGTGTGTGTGTGTGCGCGTGTGTGTGTGTGTGTGTATGTGTATCACTGAAATGAAATTCTTGGTTAGTTTAGGTGCAAAAAAATCTCAAGAAAATTCTAACAAACCAAATACAATAGCATATTAAAAGGTGATAAATCATGACCAAATAGAATTTATCCCTTGGATAAAAGGATGGTTCCAGATAGTAAATATATTAATGAGCTATACTACATTAACAGAATAAAGGATATGTACTAGATAATCATATTCAACAGACACACAAAAAAAACAAAATTTGATAAATATGACTTGTTTCATAATAAAGTCTCAATACACTGGCAATAGATGGAAATTACCTTAACATAATAAAAGCTGTATATAACAACCCCACAGGTGATAGTTACCATGGTGAAAAACCTAAAGCTTTTCCTACAAATCAGAAGGAGGCAAGGAAATAGACTTTCTCCACTTTTGTTCAACATTCTGGCAGTACTAGCAAGAACAATGAGGAAAGGAAAAGAAGTAAAGCATATAAATTGGAAAGAAGGAAGTATAACTTTCTTCTCCTGCAGATGACATATCTTCTGTGAAGAAAACCATAAAGACCACACACACACACACACACACACACACACACACACACACATACACACACACTGGAACAAAATACAAAGCCTAGAAAGAAACTCATGAATATAATGTCAAGTAATTCTTGACAAGTTTGCCTAGAATACAAAATGGGGAAAGGACAGGTTCTTCCACAAATGATGATGAGAAAACTGGTTGTCCATATACTGAAGAATGGAACTAGACCTTATCTTACACCATATGTAAATATTAATTCAACACAGATTAAAGACTTGAATAGGTCTTAATAAAAACCTACAAAACTATTTGAGAAAACATACCAGAAAATCTTCATGATATTGGCCTTGGCAGTTATTTTTTTTGGATATGACACCAAAAGCCCAAGCAACAAAAGTAAAAGCAGATAAATGGGTTTATATCAAACTAAAAAGTACCTGCACAGCAAAGGAAAGAATTAGCAGAGTGAAAAGGTGATCAGTGTAAGGAGTGAAAATATTTGCAAAGCATGTATCCAATAAGGGATTAGTATCAGAAATATATAATTAACTTATACAAATCAATAGTAAACAACTAAACAATTCAATGAAAAATGGAAAAAGACCTAAATAGATATTGTTCAAAAAAAGACATCCAAATGACAAATACATGAAAAAGAGTTCAACATCACTAATTACTAGGAAATATGAAACAAAACCACAGTGAAATATCACCACACTGTTATGAGAATGGCTATTTCAGAGTGAGGTGGTGCTGGTGTAGATGTGGAGAAACTTGCTGTCCACACACTGATAATGGGCCTTTATTCGCAAGAATAGAAATAAGGATCTAAATTACAAAATTCCAGGCTTATATTATTATGTTAAAATGGATTTTACTGTCATGAATATCTAAAAAATTACCAATAAAAATAAATTTAGAAATATGTCCTGCTGGATTGATGGTTGATGTAAAATATAAAAAAAAAGAAGGATCTGAAAGGGACTCCCACTCACTGTATCACTTGTCTCAATCACCAAGATGTGAAACAGCCTTATTGCTCATTTAGGTGAATGAATAAAGAAAATGTGGTGTATACATACCAAGTAATATTGTTTAGTCTTTAAAATCTAGGAAATTCTTCCATATATGTCAACATAGATAAATTTTGAGAATATTCTAAGTGAGAGAAGCCATCTCAGAAGAACAAACACATGATTCTACTTACATGATTATTTAAAATAGTCAATTATATAGAAGTAAACAGTTGAATCATCATGCAGGTGAATGGGTGAAAGGGGAAACAGCAAGTTGATATACAAAAAATAGAGTTTTGGTTATGCAAAAGTTTAAGTTTTAGAAGTATACTGTTTTGGTCAGCCTTTTCATTGCTCTGACCAAAAAAACCTGACAAGAACTATTTTAGAGTAGGAAAAGTTTATTTGGTTCTCAACTCTTTCAAAGATATCAGATGGCTCACTCTATGGCTTTAAACGCAAGAGGAGGCTTTGCTGAAGTGTGTGGAGCAGAAAAGCAGCTCAGGACATGACAATCAGGAAACAGAGAGATTTGACAAGACAAACAAAACTGACACCTTACCACAGGCAAAGTACAAACCCAAAGACAAGCTCCAATAACCCTCCTCCTCCAGCCACATACTATCTGCCCACAGCTACCACCCATTCATCACTATCAGGTGATGAATGCACTGAGTAGGTTAAAGTTTTCATAATCCAATATTTTCAACTCTAAATTTTCATGCATTGTCTTACACATGAGGTTTTTGGGGGATAACTCATATCGAAACCATAACATATGCTGTATAATATAGTGTCTACAATTAACAATGCTGTATTGTAGGCTTAAAAATGTGGGAGAGTAGATCTTAAATTGTTTTCTTACCATAATAAGAAACTCTAAACGATGATCATGTGGATTTTTTCCCTTCATGCTGTTAATGCAGTGTATTGCATGTGTGGATTTTCATATGTTAAAACACTCTTGTATTCCTGACATATATTCCACTTGATTGCCACGTTTAATCCTCTTATTGAGCTACTGGAATAGGTTTGCAGTATTCTTTGAGGATTTTTGCATCTAGATTCATAAGGTATATTCATCTGTAGTTTTCTTGTGATAGCTTCATCTGATTTTGATATCAAAGCACTGATGGCCTTTCAGAATTAGTGAGGATGTGCTCCTTCTACTATTATGTTTTGAAAGAGTTTGTGAAGGATTGATGTTAATTTGTCTTCAAGTGATTGTTATAATTCACTAGTTATATCTATTTATTTTCAGATTTTCTATTTCTTCAGTATGTTTTCAAAGTTTGTTTATTTATAGAAATGTGTTCATTGTCTCTTGATTATCTAATATTATCAGTGTACAATTATTAAAACTACTATCCTATTATTCTTTTTATTTTTGTGACAAGTGTGATAATCTCAATTTTATTTCAGTAATTCGAGTTTTCTCTTCTTTCAATCTACCTAGCTTGTCAACTTTGTCTTTTCAAAACACCTATTTCTAGTTTCTCTATTCTGTATATACTTTATCTCTAATCTTTATCACTTAATTCCTCCTGTTAACTTGGGGTTAGCTTGCACTTTTTCATTGTTATTATTTGGTGTCATTTCATCATTAGATGTAAACATGTTTATGATTATTATTTTTCTTAATTGATACTTTTATAAACATATAATGTCTCTCTTTGTCTCCCATAACAACCTTTTTTGGGGGGTTGGGTAACAGGGGTTGAACTAATGGTTACTCCACCACTGAGTCATATCCCCAGCCCTATTTTGGATTTTATTTAGAGACAAGATCTCTCTGAGTTGCTTAACACCTTGCTTGTGCTGTGGCTGGCTTTGATCTCACAATGCTCCTGACTCAGCTTCCTGAGCTGATGGGATTACAGGCATGTGCCAATGAGCCAGGCTGCTTGTAACAACCTTTGAATCTATTTTATTATTCCCAGTTCAACTGTTCTGGGAAGGATTTTTTGTTCTTTCATTGCCAATCTATATTTGTCTTTGCATCTCAAGGAAATCTCTAGTATCATGGAGTTAGATCTTAGTTATTATAATATTTTTTTAAACTCTGCCTTTTTATTAGAAAGATTAGTCTACTTATATTTAAAACAATTAATAAAAGGAAGGAATTATTTATTCCATTTTGATATTTTTTCTTATACTTTTTATTGTCTCAATTTCTTCATTAGTAGATCCAACCACACCTGCCTCTGCAGAGCCCAGGCACACAGCAGGCCTGATCCACCCCTTTCCCTGCAGAGCAGACACTCACCAGATCCTAGTCTTTGGTGCAGGACTGCCCATTCAGACCAGTGGACTACAGCAGGAGACGAGATCCATCCCAGATGACTCACAACAGCCCACACAGGATCCAGGATTTCACTAGGCCCAATTCACCTCTCCCCCAGCAGGGCAGACACTCCAGAGCTTAGCCTTTGGTGCAGAACCACCCCTTCCTTCCAGCAGACTACCACGGGAAGTCAAGCCCAGTGGCCCAGAACTATCCACTCCAACTTACTCAGATCCCAGACACAGGATGCAGTAGGATCCATTGAGGGATACCAGCAGAGTCTGGAAGTCCAACATCAAGGTAAGGTATAGACAATCTGCACAGGTACTTCAATAATACAGGGAAGAAACTGTGATATCTCAAGTTCACACTGCAAGAAAGGAAGACACATAGACAACATGAAAAAACAAGGGAGGAAAGTGCCCCAAACAAACCAGGACACTATAATAACAGAACCCATGGACAACAAAGTTGATGAAATGTCAGAGAAGGTGTTCAGAGGTTCATATTAAAATAATCTTTGAATTAAAGAATCACCTAAATGAGCAAATACAAGCAAAAATTGATCACTCCAACAATGAGATAAGAGAGCAAATACAAATAGCAAAAGATTACTTCAAGAGAGAGATAAGACTCTCTCAAAAAAAAAAAAAGTCAGAAATCCTTGAAATGAAGGATACAATAAATCGAGTAAAAAACTCAATATAAAGCATAACCAACAGACCAGATTACTTGGAAGAAAGAACATCAGATAATAAAGACAAAGTATACAATCTGGAAAATAAAGTTGATCACACAGTGAAGAAAGTTAGGAACCATGGCAGAACATCCAAGGATCATGGGACAGCATCAAAAGGCCAAATGTAAGAGTTATTGGGATAGAGGAAGGCACAAAGTTTCAAACCAAAGGAATGTACAATCTCTTCAATGAGATAATATCAGAAAAATTCCCAAGCATGAAGAATGAATTGGAAAACCAAATACAAGAGGCTTATAGAAAACCAAATGTACAAAATTATAACAGATCTACACCAAGACACATTATAATGAAAATTTCCAGCATACAGAATAAGGATAGAATCTTAAAAGCTGTGAGAGAGGAATCAGATCACATTATAAGGGGAGACCAATTTGTATCTCAGCAGATTTTTCAACCCACACCCTCAATGACAAGAGATCCTGGGAACACATATACCAAGCTCTGAAAAAAAATGGATGAGAACCAAGTTTCTTATATCTAGCAAAACTAAGTTTTAGATTTGATGATGAAATAAAAACCTTCCATGATAAACACAAGTTAAACAAATTTACAACTAGAAAGCTTGCACTATAGAACATCCTCAGCAAAATATTCCATGAAGAGAAAATGAAAAACAATGATGAAAATCAGCAGAGAGAGGGATTACACACTAAAGGAAAATCTAATCAGAGGAGAAACCAAGTCATGTTAAATACCAAAAATAAACAAAAATGGCTAGGAATACAAATAATGTATAAATAATAACCCTAAAATCATCAATCAAAGACATAGACTAGCAGATTAGATCAAAAACAAACAAACAAACAAAAAACAATATGCTGCCTCCAAGAGACTGATCTCATAGAAAAAAACATTCATAGACTAAAGGTGATGGGTTGGGAAAAATCATACCACTCACATGGACTGCAGAAGCAAGCAGGGGTTTCATCCTCATATCAAATAAAGTAGACTTCAAACAAAAGTCAATCAAAAAGAATAAATAAGGGCATTACATACTGCTCAAGGGAACCATACACCAACAAGACTTAACAATTATAAATATATATGCCCCAAACAACTGAGCAGCTATGTTCATCAAACTCTTCTCAAGTTCAAGAGTCAAATAGACCAAAACACAATAATTTTGAGTGACTTCTGCACCCCTCTTTAATCACTAGATAGATCTTCCAAGCAAAAGCTAACAAAGAAACTGTAGGATGCAATAATACAATCAATAACTTAGACTTAACTGACATATATAGAATATTCCAACCTTCATGGAGAAAATATACTTTCTCTAAAATAGACCATATACTATGCCACAAAGGAACTCTCAGTAAATATAAAAAAAAGTAGAGATACTACACTGCATTCTATCAGATCATAATGAGATGAAATTAGAAATCAATGATAAAATAAGAAATAAAATCCACTCTAACACCTGGAGACTAAGTAATATGCTACTGAATGAACAATGGGTTACTGAAGACATCAAGAAGGAGATTAAAAAGTTTTAGAGGTGAGAACACAGATATAACATATCAAAATCTCTGGCTATGAAAGCAATTCTAAGAGGAAAATTCATTGCATGGAGTTCATTCCTTAAAGAAGAAAAAGTCAACAGATAAATTACTCAACACTACATCTCAAAGCCCTAGAAAAAGAAGAACAAATCAATATCAAAAACAGCAGAAGACAGGAAATAATTAAAATCAGAGCTGAAATTAATGAAATTGAAACAAAAGAAAAAATTGAAAAAATTGACAAAACAAACAGTTGGTTCTTTGAAAAAATAATTTAAAATTTACTGACCCTTAGCCATGCTAATGAAGAGATGGAAAGAGAAAACTCAAATTACTAGCATACATGATGAAAAAGGAAATATCACAACAGACACTACAGAAATACAGAAGATAATCAGAAATTATTTTGATAACTTGTACTCAAATAAAATACAAAATAATTTTCTTGAGTCATATAATTTGCCCAAATTGAATCAGGATGATATACACAATTTAATTAGATCAATTTCAAGTGATGAGATAGCATATGCTATCAAAAGTCTACCAACCAAGTAAAACCCAGGACCAGATGGACACACAAGATCTTTAAAGAAGAACTAATACCAATACTCTCAAATTTATTTCAGGAAATAGAAAAAGAGGCAGCACTTTGAAACTCATTCTATGAGGCCAATATCACTGATTCCAAAACCAGGCAAAGATATGTCAAAAAAAGACAACTTCACACCAATATCACTGATGAACATAGTTGCAAAAATTCTCAATAAAATCAAATACAGAAACATATAAAAAAAGATCATGCACCATGATCAAGTGGGATTCATCCCAGGAATGCATGTTTGTTTCAACATATGGAAATCAATAAATGTAATGCATCACATCAATAGGCTTATAAATAAATTCATAGGATCATTTCAATAGACACAGAAAAAGCACTTGACAAATTACAGTATCCCTTTATGTTCAAAACACTAGAAAAACTAGGGATAACACAAACATATCTCAACATCATAAGGGCTATCTATGCTAAGTCCCAGGCCAACCTCATTATAAACAGAGTAAAATTGAAGGCATTCCCTCTAAAAACTGGAAGAAGACAGGGATACCCTCTTTCACCACTTCTATTTAACATAGTTCTTGAAACACTGGCCAGAGCAATTAGACAGATGAAAGAAATTAAAGGGATACACTTAGGAAAAGAAGAACTCAAATTGGCACTATTTGATGATGATATGATTGTATACCTGAAGACACTAAAAGTTCCACCAGAAACATTCTAGAACTAGTAAATGAATTAAGCAAAGTAGCAGGATATAAAATCAACACCCATAAATCAAAGGCATTTTAGTATATCGGTGACAAATCCTCAGAAAGGGAATTGAGGAAAACTGATACCTACAATCAATCAATAAGTAGATGAAAAAATGCTCACCATCTCTAGCAGTCAGAGAAATGCAAATCAAACCACCCTAAGATACCATCTCACTCCAGTAAGACTGGCAGCCATTATGAAGTCAAACAACAATAAGTGCTGGCAAGGATGTGGGGAAAGGGTACACTTGTACATTGCTGGTGGGACTGCAAATTGGTGCGGCCAATATGGAAAGCAGTATGGAGATTCCTGGGAAAGCTGGGAATGGAACCACCATTTGACCCAGCTATTGCCCTTCTCGGTCTATTCCCTGAGGAACTTAAAAGAGCATACTATAGGGATACTGCCACATCAATGATCATAGCAGCATAATTCACAATAGCTAGACTCTGGAATCAACCTAGATGCCCTTCAATAGATGAATGGATAAAAAAATGTGGCATTTATACACAATGGAGTATTGCGCAGCACTAAAAAACGACACAATCATGGAATTTGCAGGGAAATGGATGACATTAGAGCAGATTATGCTAAGTGAAGCTAGCAAATCCTTAAAAATCAAATGCCAAATATCTTCTTTGATATAAAGAGAGCAACTAAGAACAGAACAGGGAGGAAGAGCATGAGGAAAAGATTAAAATTAAACAGAGACGAGTGGCGGGAGAGAAAGGGAGAGAGAAGGGAAACTGTATGGAAATGGAAGGAGACCCTCATTGTTACACAAAATTACATATAAGAGTTTGTGAGGGGAAAGGGAAAAAAAAGGGAGAAAATTGAATAACAGCAGATGGGGTAGAGAGGGAAGATGAGAGGGAAGGGGAGGGGGGGATAGTAGAGGATAGGAAAGGTAGCAGAATACAACAGTCACTAATAGGGCATTATGTAAAAATGTGAATGTGTAACCGATGTGATTCTGCAACTTGTATTTGGGGTAAAAATGGGAGTTCATAACCCACTTGAATCAAATGTATGAAAGATTATATGTCATGAGCTTTGCAATGTTTTGAACAACCAATAAAAAAAAGAAAACAAAAAAAAAACTTTATATAGTGGGAAAAAAATAAATAAAATAAATAAAAAAATAAAAAAAAAAATATATGGAAAGCAGTATAAAGATTTCTTGGAAAGTTGGGAATGGAACCACCATTTGACCCAGCTGTCCCTCTCCTCAGTCTATACCCAAAGGACTTACAAACAGCATACTGCAAGGACACAGTCATATCAATGTATATAGCAGGACATTTCACAATAGCTAGATGTCCTTCAATAGATAAATGGATAAAAATAAATGTGGCACATATACACAATGGAATATTATTCAGCAATAAAAGTGAATAACATCATGGCATTTGCAGATAAATGGATGGAGTTAGAGAAGGTAATTCTAAGTGAAGTTGGCCAATCCCAAAAAACCAAATGCCAAATGTTTTCATTGATATAAGGAGTCTGAGTCATACCAGAATATGGAGCGGGAGCATGAGAGGAATAGACAAACTCTAGCAAACTCTAGATAAGGCAAAGGGATTAGAGGGGAAGGCATGGGGCATGGGGTTATTTATGACGGTGGAATGTGATGATCATTATTGTCTAAAGCACAGGTATGAAGACACGAATTGGTGTGAGTATTCTATGTATACATCCAGAGATTAAAAAAAATGTGCTCTATATGTGTAATAAGAATTGTAATGCTGTCATATATAAATAACAAAAATTTCTTCATTAGTACTTTCTTTTGAGTTAAACTGAGTTTTTATAAAATGCTATTTTAAATTTTTAATTATTTATTTTAATTAGGTATATATGAAGCAGAATGCATTTTGATCCACTGTACAAAATTGCAGAACAACATTCCATTTCTCTGGTTGTACACAATGTAGCATGGCACCATATGCACAGTCATACATGTACACAGGGTAATGATGTCCATCTCATTACATCATCTTTCAGTCTCCATGACATCTCCCTCTCCCCCCACTTTTCCCAAAGTTTCTCCATTTTTACCATGCTCCCCATAATGATTGAGCATCCACTTATCAGAGAGACCATTCCACCTTGTTTTTGGGGGGGATTGGCTTACTTTGCTTAGTATCATATTCTCCAACTCCATCCATTTACCTGCAAATGTCATGATTTTATTCTCTTTTAATATTGAGTAATATTTTATTGTGTACATATATGACAGTTTTTTACCCATTAATCTATTAAAAGACATCTAGGTTGCTTCTACAGTTTAGCCCTTGTGAATTATTGAGCTGCTATGAACATTGATGTGACTATGCTACTACAATATGCTGATTTTAATTCCTCTGGGTATAGACCAAAGAGTGGAATAGCTGTGTCAAATGTTGGTTCCATTCCAAGTTAGGAATCTCTATATTGCTTTCCAGATTGGTTACACCAATTTGGAGTCCCACCTGCAATGTATGAGTGTGCCTTTTCCACCACATTCTTTTCAACTCTTATTGTTGTTTGTGTTCTTGATAACTGCCATTCTGACTGGGATGGGGGGAAATCTGATAATAGTTTTGATTTGCATTTCTGTAATTACTAGAGATGTTGAACATTTTTTCATATACTTGTTGGTTGATTTTATATCTTCTGAGAAGAGTCTGTTCATCTCCTTAGCCCATATATTTATTGTTTTTTTTTATTTGGTTTTTTTTTGTGTGTTAAATTTTTTTGAGTTGTTTTTGGAGAATAGTGTTCTATCCGAAGTGCATATGGCAAAAATTTGCTCTCAAAAAGTAGGCACTCTCTTCACCTTATTGATTGGTTCTTTGGCTGACAAGAAGCTTTTTAGTTTGAGTCAATTCCATTTATTAATTCTTGATTTTATTTCTTGCACTTTCAGTGTCTTGTTAAGGAAGTTGGAGCCTAACCTGACATGATGAAGATTTGGGCCTACTTTTTCCTCTATTAGGCACAGGATCTCTGGACTAATTCCTAGGTCCATGATCCACTTTGAGTTTATTTTTGTGCATGATGAGACAGGGGCTTATTTTCATTTTGCTGTATATGGATTTCTAGTTCTCCCAGAACCATATTTGGAGGAGGCTATCTTTTCTCCAATGTATGGTTTTGGTGCCTTTGTCTAGTATGAGATAAGTGTATTTATGTGGGTTTGTCTCTGTGTCTTCTACTCTGTACCATTGATCTACATGTCTATTTTAGTGCCAATACCATACCATTTTTTTTTAATTATAGTTTCGTAGTTTAATTTAAGATCTGATATTGTGATGCCTCCTGCTTCACTCTTCTTGCTAAGGATTGCTTTGGCTATTCTGGGTCTCTTATTTTTCCAAATAAATTTCATGATTGCTTTTTCTATTTCTATAAGGAATGTTGTTGGTATTTTAATTGGAATTGCATTGAATCTGTATAGTGCTTTGGGAAGTATGGCCATTTTGACAATGTTGATTCTGACTATCCAACAGCAAGGGAGATCTTTCCATCTTCTAAAGTCTTCTTAAATTTCTTTCTTTAGTGTTCTGTAGTTTTCATTGTAGACGTCTTTTACCACTTGTGTTAAGTTGATTCCCAAGAATTTTATTTATTTATTTTTTGAGGCTATTGTAAATGGGGTAGTTTTCCTAATATCTCATTTAGAAGATTCGTCATGTATGTACATAAATGCATTTGATTTATGGGTATTGATGTTATATTCCTATACTTTCTGAATTCATTTATTAATTCTAGAAGTTTTCTGGTGGAGTTTTCTGGATCCTCTAACCATAAAATCATGTTGTCAGCAAATAATGATAGTTTTAGTTCTCATTTTCCTATTCATATCCTTCTAATTTCTTTCATCTGTCTAATCGCTCTGGTAATATTTGAAGGACTATGTTGCATAGAAGTGGTGAAAGAGGGGATCCCTGTCTTGTTCCAGTTTTTAGAAGGAATGCTTCCAATTTTTTCTCCATTTAGAATGATGTTGGCCTTAGGTTTAGTATAGACAGTTTTTACAATGTTGAGGTATGTCCTACTGTCTCTAGTTTTTTGAGTGTTTTGAACATGAAAGTGTCTTGTATTTTGTCAAGTGCTTCCTCTGTATCAATTGATATAATCATATGATTCTTATCTTTAATTATATTGATGTGATGAATTATATTTATTAATTTCCATATGTTGAACCAAACTTGCTTCACTGGAAGAACCCCACTTATCATGGTCCACTATTTTTTAAATATATTTTTGTATGCTATTTGTCAGAATTTTATTTAGAATATTGCATCAATGTTCATCAGGGTTATTGGTCTAAAATTTTCATTTCTTGATGTGTCTTTGCCTAGTTTTGGTATCAGGATGATACTAGTTACATAGCATGAGTTCGGAAGGGTCCCCTCCAGCATACTATTTTAATTCTCTTCTCCATTTTTTTCTCAAAGTATATTTCACTTTTTTAAAATTACTTCCTGGTGCTTAGGATTAGAATGATTTTTATTACCATCAAATGGAATCTATATGAAATTATCAATATGAAATATCTGTTCTTTTACATTTTCATCCCTACTACTCACATTGACATTGTCTCAAGTCATATCTTTACATATTTTCTGATTATTGATATTGACATAATTATTTGTATGTATTTGACTTTAGATCATATAGAAAAAAATAGAGAAATCACAAATTAAAAAATGTAACATTGTTGGTTTTATATCTATCGGTGTCATTTCTTCATTACTGATTTTTCTTCCTTGGATGGGTACACATTACTCTATATGCTGCAGTCTGGCTGGGCACAAATCACAAGCCACTGAAGCAGGAGCAAACTTTATTTCTGAACTCCAACAGCACACTCCACACAGGCTCCCAGAACTCCCCTGAACCTTGGGGCCCCTTCAGGAACCAGCAGCCAGAAATCCCTCTTCCGGAAATCCCTCCTCCCGCACTTCCCCAACCAATGGGAACTCTCCGGGAATCCCCACGAGAACTCCAAAGTACAGGCCAAGGCAGACAGTAAAGGTCTAATATACAACTGAATCAATCCAGCATCATCTTAATGGCTTGCCTCTCAACCAATACTATTGGCAAAATGCCAGGGGCCATTCCAACTTGGCTGTGGCTCTCAGCATCTATAGTTCCCTTTCCCTGATCCTGAAGGATGATTTTAGCAGTTTTTTGAATGACAAAACTACAGATGCTCTTTTCTGTTTTTGTTATCTAAGAATTTCTTACTAACCACTATACTTTTGAGAGATTGTCTTGTGAAATATAGTATGTATTGAGTGTGATACTTTGTGAACTTAAAACAATAGTTTTCTTTTATGCCAGGTTGAAATGACCACCAGTGATATCTCTGATTATACAATCATTTATTCTTGAATGAATGAAAAATTTGAGAAAACTTTTAAGTCATGTGCTGAAATGTAGAAGAAATATCAATATTGTCAAGTCTCTTAGACAATATCTTACACAGAATGAACTCTCTAATAACTTTTGGAAAAATTAAAATTGAATAAATAAACTGCAAGAATCAAAAATGGTGTACATGACTCTGAAATCAGACTTGTTTTAGAAGCTAATCTGACAAGTTTTATTTTTTCAGGGATTTTTGATGGCTCATTTCCTCCCTTCTTATTCTTAAATCATGTTCTTATTGTCCACAAACATTCACTGACATTGATGATATCTATCATTTAATTCCCCCATTAAAACAATCAAACAAATATACATACAAAAACCAAACTAGTGCATTCATTTATCTCCAGCTTTTCAGAAACTTGTCTGTTCTCTGTAATTCATGAGAAATAATTCAGTAGTGTTGAGGTTTCTCAGTACTCTGGGAAATAACTCATACAAACCAGGAAACAAGCTCACTGAGAGCAGATACTTGGTATCTTACCATCTCCAACTTATTTTGGGATTTGGTTTTCTCTTTCAGATATTGCCATTAGATGGCTATCTTCCTTTAACATCTGTTTCCATAATTGTCCCTGCCTTTTTGTCTGTCTTGTTGTCAACATTTGTCTTTTTCATAAGAACAAGAACGGCACATGTATTATATTAGGGTTCCTATTTATATATTTATTTATTGCAGTACTAAGATTAAATCCAGGGGAACTCTACCATTGAGCTACATAACAGAAATCTTCCACTTTTAAAAAAAATTATTTTGAGACAGCATCTCAAAGTTGTGCAGCTGACCTAAAACTTGTGTTCCTCCTACCTCAACCTCCCTTAACCCTGGGATACAGGTGTGGGACCAAATAGGGCTCATTTTCAATGGATTGCCTTTGCAAAGTCCCTATCTCCAATGATGAATGGCCACATTCTGAGTTAAGAGTGGTAAGACCTACAACATACCAATTTTTTTTTTTAGGGAAAGAAAATTCAAACAATATAAACAGCCATAATTGTCCCAGTAACTTTATTTATTGGGGTGTAGATGGTTTCTGATTCTATCAAAAATATTGCAAATATGTCTGCTCATTTTATAAATTTGAGGTCCTGCTTCAAATCATTATGTCACTATAGCAGAAAATATAGAACAATAATTAAAAAGAAACAATCATGGAAAAGGACCAAATATCAACACCTAACTGAATCTGTTGCCAATCTTTCCTTGATTTATACATCCTTTATGTCCTCTACTGTAAAAATAAAGATTGTTGGGGCCCATCTCTCATCTGTTCCTAGAATTGCTGCTACTTGACACATGCGTGATTGACTTCAAGGTTACTTCTCAGAGCCACGCAGGCCCTGAGGGCTCGAGGTCCCAATGGGGTGGCGCCAAGCACTCCGTGGCTTCTCAAGGTGGTATTCCTACTGATGATGAGCAGGCCACTGACTGGGCTGGATAGGGAGGTGTTGATGGCTGCAAAGAAGAAATTGGACCCATACAATATATACTTCCCTCAAAGACAGCTTCAGGCACCAAGGAAGACCCTAACTTAGTCCCATCCATCACCAACAAGGGAATTGTGGGTTGCATCTGTGCAGAGGACAAAGTGCTGTCATCTGGTCTGGCTGCACAAAGGTGACAGTCAGCAATCCCCAAATTGTGGAACCCACTACAAGCTGGTTCCCCATCAGTTTGCCTACTGAGCCTCTGCACTCACTCACTCAGAATATGCTGTAATGTTTCTCCTTTCCAATAAATTCTAGCCATTTCAGTGGCTCCCCTGCTTAAAAAAAAAAAAAAGATTGTTTTTATTCTGTTATGTAAGAACAACATATTCACTTGCATTCTGTTTTCCATCTTTCAAAATCATGTACTATTGATTAAAATTTTGTCTTTTTTATTTTCAAATTCCACATTCTACTTGTCTCTTCTTTTTAGTCAGTAAGCATGCTGTGCTCTAATATCCCTTATTAATACATAAAACCTCATAGTTAACTAGATGTCTTTAGCTTTTTCATTAATTTATTATATCACATATATTACCCTGAAATTTTCAATCTAGATAACATTTGCACCACTTCTCAAAACTTCTTAAAATTTTCAGTGACCACTGTCTTGCTGCATCCTGGTACCAATTTGCTTAAGCACCCATCAGCATTTGGCACATATCATCGCTCCATCATTTTAAGACCCCCAAGACACTTTTCTAGTTATTATTCACTTTTACATGAAGTTCTAACTTACATAACAATTTTTAACCAACTATAAATATTTTACTTATTTTCAAAATATCTTCCTTGTTCTTTTTGTCTTCTTTATATTCTCTTTCAGAATGTAAGAGGAATGATGCATCATATTCACTGTATGGCTTAATTTATCATCAATACATCAACCCTACTCTTGGCATTGAGCCTTCTTAATGCCCCCTCTCATATCAGAGACATATCTACCTATCTCATGGGTTTGCCCACTCAATCTGTATAGAACTTTACCTCTGAAAAATCACAAAACTCTTTCTTGTTTCTCAGAACTGTAAGGGCATCACTGTTTACCAATTGGTCAAGTAGAATTTACTAATCAAGAGTTTATTTTGCCTCCCCTTATCTCTCCTTGAAATTTCAGAGAAATTTACCCTATAATAACAGTATTTTCATCATTGGGAAACAAAGATGGAGGAGAGTCAAACATATTCCCCTTTTCCCTCACTATTACAGAATATACTACAGGAATTTCTCTTTGCAACCTATTGCAGAAGGTTTTTTAGATGCATATACATATTTATGCACCTTTCTTATGTTTCTTCTGAGATCCTCCTAAAAAGCATTTAATGTTATAGCACATCCACTTCCCAGGGAATCATATCTTTTCTCACCTCAGTTCAATTTGCATCATCTGCATTGAAATTGTACTTCCAAAGTAAAGCACTGACCATTCCGTCTTTCTCGGATTTTATTTTCAAAAGAATTGGGGATAAGATATCTCCATATCTCTCATTTTCTTAAACATTATTCTTTGGCTTCCCATGTAAATGAATCTATTCTATTTTCTCTCTTCTAACCCACATCACTGCTTGAACCCCTTACCTTTGCTTGTGAAGGATTTTGCAAGGGCTTTCTTGCAGCCTATTATGTTCAACATTCTCCTCTTTGAAGTGTTTCCAAAAATCTTGTTAGAATGTTATCGATAAACTTCCAAGTTGATTTTTCCCATTTCTCTGTATTAAATTTTTCAAATGCTCCTATTTGTTTAGAATAAAGTCTAAGCAATGGGAGAGTTTTACTCAGCCATAGACAAGAATGATATCATGTTATTTTCTGGTAAATGGATGGAACTGGAGAACATCATGCTAAGTGAAATAAGCCAGACTTGGAAAGCCAGATGTTGAATATTTTCTCTCATATGCAGAAACTAGAAAGAAATAAGGAAATAAATATCATGGATTCCATGAAAATAGAGGGGTGATCTGCAGAGTAGAGGAAGGGAATGGAGGGTGGGGAGAGATGGGAAAAGGGAGGAATTGGGAAATTAAATTGACCAAATTATGCTATGTACATATATGAATAAACCACAATGAGTTCCACATTTATGTATATCTATAAAGCAACAATTAAGGGGAAAAAATAAATAAATGGAACAAACACAAGTAGAGTAGGAGAATGGGAGCAAGCCTGGTGGGGTGGGGGGGAAGTCTCAGTATAGAAGGCTGAAATGGAGTGAATTATATTTTATGCATATATAAATATGTCAAAATCAACCCCTATCATGTATAATTATAATGCTATAATACATTATGAAATTATTTAAAAACAAAGCAAAGCAACAATAACAAAAACTCAAAACCACTTTAAAACTGTTTATGGCAAGACCTTGTTCAACCTTGCCTCTTCCAGCATTGTGTCCTTCTTTCTTACCATTCTTTCTTTTTACCATTATAATTCAGCTTCATTGATCTCTCATAGGTTCCTGCAAAATAGCATTATCTGAAGATCTTCTCTGCTTCAAAACTTTCTTCTTGTACTAGAGCATTTTTCTCACCACCTCTCCTAGGTAATGCCACACCTAACTTTTATATGTTTATTCGTAGATGATTTCCACAGTGTTGCCTTCCTTAATATGCCTTTTACAATTTCCACTGGTTTTATAAGAGGATTATTAAACCTCATGAGTTTTCAAGCTCACAGAAGAGTTCTCTTGGCATGTACATCAGTCTTCCCTTCTTATTGGAATATTTACTCTTTATAAGTTTGACTTTAATACTATCTTGACTTATCTTTTATATGTAGTTTGGAAGAATACTAATAGCCAGTGTTACCTTCTCTGATTCCACCAGCTTTAAGAAGACAGAGTCATTTTCTCAATTGTTCTCACTTCCCTTCAATCAAGAAAAGTCTAGCCAGGCATGGAAGTGCACACCTGTAATCCTAATGTCACTATAGACTGAGGCAGGACAATTTCAAGTTAAGCCAGCCTCAGCAACTTAATAAGTCCCTATTTCAAAATAAAATAAGTAAAAAGTGCTAGGGATTTGGCTTACTGGGTAAGAGCCTCTGTGTTTAATCCCTAGTACCAAAGTGGCAGGGAGGAGGGGGTAAAGAAAAAAGAACAATTAAAAAAAATAAAATAAAATAAAAAGTATTTCTCTTTTCCTATCAGCAGCCAGCATAAGTATTTTGGTTTAATGTTTTTCTGCTTTCTGAGAGATTAAGCAATTTCTTGTTAAATATGATAGTTTCAGGGGGAAAAAAAGCTTCTAATCTTTATTCATCAATTACTGTATGATATCTATAGATTAGATTTATGGTGATTTAAAAAATAGTCTATTAGTTGTCAATATTGTGGCATCAAGAAATACTGAAACATTTATTGGGGTGCCTTCAACTTTATAGTTCTTAAAGATTCAGATAAAGAAAGTGCATATGAAATGAGTTAATATGTTATGAAGCTGACAAAGAAGTACAGAAGCAAGCAAGTGAAAGATTTAAAACAGCTTTGGATTGGAACAGCAGTCCCTAGGTGGTCTAATTTGAGCAGAACATTGCCACAAGGCATAGGACCCCGGCATTGTTAGAAACCTTTCAAGTCATCTGCCATTTTGTCAGATGGAGAGCTTCCCCACCTCGTAGACAAAGCTCATCACAGCCTTGACAACGTTGGGTTCCACATCATTAGTTTCCATTTGATTCTATAGCAACAAAATAAGAGAAAATTAATTATAGTAGATGCTGGAAACCAAATAGTGGAATTAAAATCCCAGCATTCTCATTTAATGGCCAAGAAACAAATTACACTATTACAGCAGAACAGCTTTTTTAACCTCCTGTGCTGGTTTCTGTATTTTGTACAAATGTGGATCTTATACTCTGAAATAAACAACTTTCTTAAACATGAATTCTAGGACATTACATTGGAGAGTTTAGTCAGCGATTCCCTCCAGTATGTGAACCTTCATGAAGAAACCACTTCCACATTTCTGGGGGAAAACTACTTACCTCCTTCTGTTTGCTTAGTAAACAGAGTAACCCCTTTCCTTCAAAATCATCTTTTCAATGGACTCAAGCTGGTGAGACAGACTGGAAAACACTGGCACCATCAGACAATTATACATTCCATTCCAATTTCACTCTAAGGCTGATTGAAACAGGGAAGTGTAAACGGATCTCATTTTAAATGGAGCTGATCCAAATTGCTGGCTCAGAATAAGGTCAAAATCAGAAAGAGTGTGAAAGAGAAAGGCGGTAGGTAAATAACATAAAGAATCTCTGTTATCCTAATTCTTCCACCATAATTATGAAACTGCAAAATGACAACTCTTGCAAGAAAGTACTTTACATAAATGACTTGTTTTCATTTCCTATCCTTCATTTGCTAATAACAGTCTACATTAAGAAACTGCATTATAAGCCTTATTAGCAATTTGAAATCAAGGGTACGCTAAATTGCAAATAATATACTCAACAACAATTTCAAGCCTGCCATACTTTCTTCTAGTTTTATCTTTGATAGAAAGGGTAACATTTTCCAAATGACAAAAATATTAATATTTTTTATTTTCCTTACATACGTGGTATGATTGTGATTTCCTTCAATTTGTTCTTGAATTCTCTGAAGAACACCTATATATTCTAGTACTTCTCTGAGAGGGTTCCAGAAAAGATGGTCATGGATGTTTATAGTGTGCATTTCTTTGACAAGATATTTTTACCTGGCATGTGGCCTATTATCTAAATCCCCAACCTGTTACCAGGTGATCCTCACATGTGAAACTGGTTTATAATAGCAGGTGCCTTTGGAGCTCCTTTTTTATTTGTTTCTAGTTTACTGATAACACTATAATGACTCTTGAGAATAATCCTACCTGGGAGAAGAGTTAGGGTGAGGTGTATCACTCAGGTGAGAGAGCTAGAGGAAGCAGCAATCCAAACACATGAAATAACAGAAGCATTTTCTTAACAATATTTTCTTTTCAAATTTTATTGTAAATTGACAATGTATAATTGTATATACTTATAAGGTACACAGTATTAGCTATGAAAATTAGTTGAAATAATTAAATTAAGTTAATGAACATATCTATTGCCTCAAATATTTTTTTGTTAAGAACATTTGAAATGTACTGTCAGTCATTTTACAATGTAATGATATACTATTACTAAATGTTTTAACCACACTGTGCAATATATTTAAAAAAAAAACAATATTCCTCATGAGATTCCATACCATTTGACCACCATTTTCCTCATTCCTTGCACCCAAGCTTCTCCATACAACATTCTAATGCCTTCAGAAGCATTATCATTGCTTATAGATTCCAGAGAGAATAGAACAGTATGTCTCACAAGGCCAAGGGAAAGCATGGAGCTGTCCAAAATATGCATGCACATGCTGAGGAAAATCAGGAGACAGAGACAGAGATCTGAGGGTCACAGTCTGTACTGGGATCTTGGATATTAGCCAAGCAGCTTTCCTGAGGGAGTTCTGACTGGTGGATTAAGAGCATGCAGCAGAAGCTCAGTGGAGTCATGCTGTGACCAGAGGTAGTCACTGCCATATCTCTCAGTCCACAAAGGACATGGGTGTCAGTGAGAAAATCAATTAGCTTGTTTCTAACTATTCCACGGGGAAATCATCATCATCAGGCACTTACATAAGGAGATTTCTGGATCCATCACCCTGAAGAACCTAGAGGAGGTAGAAGTTGCCTCATGAATAGCTGACCCTTATTTCTAATATGAAGAAGTCTGCTTTATATTCAAAATGGATTCTGAGACAACATAGAATTATAAGAATTCAATTATACAGAGAATATAAGATGTAATTTGGATGCTATAATGTAAAGCATTTTTATAAAGCCTTGAAAATACTTTTAATTTCCAGAAATCTCTTATTTGCTATTTCCTATCACATTTGAACTACTCTTTCTATTTATTTTCTTTTGTTACCTTCCAGATGTGAATCTATTTGTATACAACTTATAGAACTTCATCATATTGGAATAAATAAATCTGTTTCCCTGCGACTTCCTGAAGAGATTTTTTTTCTATTGAAGATCAGCTATCAAGTGTTTCCTTCTCTTTCTTCATCCATGTATTAAAATTCAACCTGCTTTCTTTGCTTAGTGTTTCACAAAGAAAAACATAAGAATCACTTTATGCATTGATCATGATTATTGCATTGTTATTTACTCTATGAGTAATTCTGAGATGTGTTCTAACTAAGCTCAAGAATCAAGTGGCCTTACTTACTCATATCAATAGGAATGAATATAAAGCCCAGTATTTACAGGTAAGCATTATATTGCAAAGATTAGAGTGTGTGACAACTGACTGAAAATATCTAAAACAGAGAAATCATGAGTAAGTTACCTTGTTATAAGAAAAAATAGATAGCATATATAATTAAAGGAAACTGGGTCTGGGGACATTTGAAAATTGAGATCAATATCCAATGGAATATGGAATAGGCATTATTTTCAAATGTCATATCCATTAAGCAACTTTATCTTCATGATAAACCTATATAGTAGGTACAATTATTCAGAATTTTTAAATGATCTATCAGTTGTCACTTATGACCTATTTTTTATCACTGTGTTCTCACTAAACAATAATATGATTGGAAAATAGTCTTATAGAAGAGCATTTCGAGTGTTTCCCCATTAATATTTTGACTCCCTTTTTCCTTCAAGATGTACACAAATGACCATGGCATACTAGAGCTTTAAGTTTACATTTTGTCCATTGCCTTTGTTGCTTTTTACTGGTAATCTACTTGCAAGTAAGAAAGTAACTTAGGCAGAATAAAACAGACCTGGGAAAATTAGCATCTGGGAAAAATATTATATACAATTCTTTGGAAATACACACTCTGTCATATGATGAAATCCAGGTGACTTACATTCATTTGGACTATATGATTTTTATTAATAAAACAAGCCAATGACTACATATTTCCTTTCATCCAAACTAAGCTCCCCCCAAATAAAATCCTGGCTGGTATTCCTGTCTTGATGGAGAACACACCAAATTTTAATATATGTAAATAGAGCCAGGGAAAATACATTCTCAACAAACTATTTAGATCAATTAGAAATGTAATATTTCTGACCTAATATCTAAATTCTTTTAATGAAGGGTTTAAGGGTTTTGATTTAGAAATTTAACCCAGAGTTTAAATGATGTTATCTACTCTACTAAAATAGAATGAACTTTCTAAGTGATACCATGACACTACTCAGTGTGAACAGCAATGATGTATGTTCATATGTTGAATATTTCCTCTCAATGGGAAGAAGAGAGCATGGTCCATAAGAAAGAGATTCCAGGAGAAATGGAGCCTTAGGCCTAGCACCACATAATGTGAGATTACACTCCTATGTGGAAACATAGACAGAAAAAGAGAAGGTCTTTGGAGGTATAGAGTCTTTTTGATGACATTCTCTGCCTACATAATCTTACCAACAGTTAACCTAACTCTATCAATACCTTTAAGATTTTCAAAAAGCAAAAGTAAAATGTTTTCATATAAATAGTTCTCTTCACCTTCACACTAAAATTTAATGGTAGTTTGATAATATTATTTTTTTTTGTTTTCCCATTAAAGAAACAGAAATTGTATTTAAGTTCTTGGTCTATTTTTTATTAGTTTTTTATTTTGTTTCTTTGCTATTGAGTCATAGGGTTTCTTATATATTTTGGAGAGTAACCCCTGATTAGATGTAAATATTTCACAAATATTTTCTCCCATTCCATAAATTCTTTTTTCACTATTTTCATTATTTCTTTTTTATTATTTCTTTTCTAGTTTCCCTTTTCCCATTTTTCTTCGTTGCCTGTGCTTTGGACACATGTTTTTTTTTTCTTTTTGCATAGAGAATATACAAATGGTCAACAGATATATGAAATATGCTTAATATCATCAATTAGCAAATAAATGCAAATCAACATTATAATGAGTACAATGAGATAAAACCTGACACCTGTTATGATGACTATTCTCTATTATACTCTCTCTTTCTCTTAGTATATATAAATATATATGTGCATGTTGAGGGCTGAAATCAAGTCAAGATGGCGCCTGGCACTTTGCCAGGAGGAGTGGTTTGTGAAGCAACGCCAGCAAGCCATTAAGATGATGAGGATTCCTATTGGCTGACTGCTGTATCTAGATGATGTTAATTGAGTCAAGCTGTTTGTAATTAGTTAAGTATATATACCTCTGCTGTCCGGCAGAGAAGCAGCTCCTGCTATCTTGGGTGCCCGCTACTTTGAGTTCTTGCTCAGTTCCTGCTGAGTTCACTCGAAATAAAGTAGTTCCTGCTTGAACCTTCAAGTTGCTTGTCACCTCCCAGTTATTTAGCCCAGCCGGACTTTGGCACGTGCATATATGTATATATAGTATATATCAGTGTATTACATTTATGTATATATAATATTTGCAATATATAATATATATTTATATTTTACATGTATAAATACACTAAATATAAATATGTGTGTGTGTGTGTGTGCACAAGAGAATGCTCACTCTCTTCCTTCCCCTTCTCTTCTTTTCTATTCTCAGAAGAGACCATGGAGTTCACCCCTAATGCTAACCCACCATATAAGGACACAGAAAGAAGACAGCTGCCTAAGTTAGGATGGGAGCCCTTGTGAGGAAATTAATCAGCCAAAAATTTTTGACTCTAGCATGCAGAACTGTGAGAAGTAAATATTTTTAAGTTACCCCAGTCTATAGTATTCTGTTATAGCACCTTGAGCTAAGATTGCCTGGGTACAAAATTAGTGAGAATCATTGCAAAATGAAAATGGAAGGCTCCTTGCTCAAAAAGCAAAGAGAATGTGCTATTAAATATACTAAAATTTAAAATATTTTTTTTTATTCTTCTATGCCAAATTGTCAAGGTTGTGTTTTATTTGCTAAATAATATTCTAATGGAAGAAAATGTACAATTTTAAATTAATACCGTAAATTTTATTGTTCATATTTATATGTTGTGAAATACTAGTTATAAATATAAATATAAGAGCATTTAATTTGCATATGGAATCATGTATGCAGTCCATTCTAAATGCTTTGCAAAACTATTTTCATTTTACTTTTTGGTTAGCACATTTTACCCTAATACTCTACTTTCAGCTGAAACAAAAATAGAGTCCAATGGATTGACCTATTTTTCTCTTTCCTTATGTCATCATTTTCAACATGAATGATTAGCTAGGGTAAAGTAACATGGATAAGAAAGGACATTACAGGGTTTCTTGGACATCCATGTTTCTCAAAATGCTATTGTCTTCTGTCTATCTTCAAAATTGCTTCTGGATCAAATGAAAATTATGATCTTCCAGGATTTTCTATGTTTCTGGTTATACAATCATAGGCTTAATGCAGTTAGTGCTTGCTCTGAGTTTGATTAACTCCCATGCAGTGTGCTCCACTGAAATTTTATGATCATGGGATATCCCAAAGACTACTTATGGATGGATCAGTAAAGAATGGCAGAAACAAGCACACTGTTTGTAGCTCTTGTGCTCATGTTCCATCATTAGACTTCCCTTATAAAACAGAACTTCATTGAAAACTATTAGATGCCACCAGCAGAGTATTAACCCAAGCATGGGGCTTTTCTGAACCATGGACCTCTGTATAATTGAAAGCCTATGACACACACTCTGCTTGCAGCTGTTTCATTCCTTCACTTGAGTGTGGTTTGGTATGAACATTAATCTCATTAGGAGCTTCCAAGTCTCATCTACAAGAAAATTCTCACTGTCTTGACAAATCTGGTACATTGCAACCTGTTTAAATTCATCTCTGGCGCAAGTGTTACATTGAAATTCCAAAAAGACCTTTTAAAAAAGAATCTTTCATTTTTCTAAAAGATTGAGAAGACAAGAAAATTTCTGATTAGATTTAGTTCAGTGTTGAGCATTATAGTCTCAAAAAACTTGATACAAATCTTGTGAAATTGCATACATTATTGAATTTCCTTAATTTTTGCAAAATGTAGATAATGCATCAAATTTAGTTGGTTCCTGTAAGAATTATTTCTCAGCATCTGTAAATTACCTAGCACGGTGTTTAGAATATAGCAAAATTTAAATAATCATCTTCATTATTAATATTTAAAATCCACCTGAGGATTTTTCAATACAAGCCAAGCTTTTTTCTCCTTTTTAAATGACAAACAAGGACCATTGAAAATGATGAGATAGGTTTGAAAAAAAAATCTCATAGGAATTTAACTAAATCATTGAAATCAAATTTGCAAAGGATTCAACCATAGATTTAACACAGCTGAAATGAACATCAGTAAAC
This sequence comes from Urocitellus parryii, assembly GCF_045843805.1. Taxonomy (NCBI): domain Eukaryota; kingdom Metazoa; phylum Chordata; class Mammalia; order Rodentia; family Sciuridae; genus Urocitellus; species Urocitellus parryii. Next base: position 35,661,302 of record NC_135533.1, read on the forward strand.
TATAAGAGTTGAATACATCACACAGAATAGAGACCACAGTAAGACACATTTCCTGTGAAGGCACGCTGGATTTGCCATCTGTTTAATTTCTTCTGCTCAATTTTCCCTTACTCCCCACACATAATGCTTTAAAAAACAAAGTGTCCTTTTGTTTTATTTTTAGACACTTGCAGATTTCTGACACTGGTCTTTTTCTCCATCTTAATCATTTTTATCCTCCCATTGTAATAGTCTCTTTCTGTTCCTTATGCTAATTCTTTTGAATAAAATTTTCATCTTGCATATTCTTTCCCTTCTCATCTAACTTCATTTTAGTGTTTGTAAGTGGGCACTTCACAGGGGTTTTTCCTCTACCAAGAATGTTTGTGTCCCTCTTTTTTCATCTAAATGGTTTTTCCTCAACAAGCAATCTCAGTTAAAATATAATTTCCTTAGGGAAAGTTAACCCTATGTGGCAAATGAGATCCAATTTCCCTTTTATGAATTCTCAAAGCAAATAAGAATTTTATCCTTCTGTCATGAATCTTACAATATTGTTTTAACTGTATGTCTAGCTTTTTAATGTCATCTGTCTCCACCAGACCACTACCATCAACATTAACAACAACTTCCATGAGACAGGGATAATTGCTACTTTTTATTTTACTCCTGAAATTTATTTGCATTTCCTGAAATATAATAGATCTTCAACAAATGAGTTGATTGAATTAAGAAAATAAAGTGTAAAAGAAATTCAGAGAAATAAAGATTCAGAGGAATAAAGACACGTTGTCAAAGCTGCCATTTTAACAAAAGCAATTGCTTTAATAAATGAATGATAAACAAGAAAAATATACGACAGAGATTAAAATAAGTTTATAAGGAAAAATATTGAATTATAATGTAACAAAAATACTCTTTTAAAATAAATCTGTAGAGAAATTTTTTCCAGAACTTACTAAAACAATATTTTATTCATATACAAGTGAAGACTTTGCATATTTTTTAAAATCCCAGAAAAGCACAGTGTCCCTATAATAGCATCTTACTAATATGGTTGAATGTACCAATGAGTTTTTTATATTTTTGATTATAAATCACCATATATCACTTTTGTTCTTGATATGCAGCTAAATATGTTAAACCCTGGATATACATAATACACAGCTACTAGAATTTTATAGCAGATAAGCACAGTTATACCACAGTATTAAGAATCTTCATTTGGTGTTTCTACCATATATGCACATATCAAAAGATGTACTATAAACACACACTATTTTTGTTAATTTAAAGTTTATTTTTAAAATCAATGTATTAATAATTTATATTGAAGTCTTCTGGCAGGGTTGTTTGAGGTGTAGCTTCATAGACATTCATGTCCCCACAACCACACACAGCCTACAGAATCATTGGGTTACTCCAAAACTGTATTTTTTCTGTCCCTGAATTCACTGCCTTCCTCCACCCTCAAAATCCTGGGTTGCTGTACTTGTGCCTTTTCTGTATTCATATGGCTTGTGGGGTTTTGGCACTGACTTCATTCCTTCATCATGATGTCTTTGATATGTTTCTGTTGTCAAATGTTCCAAGTGTCTTCTTTTTATTGTATTACTATGTCTAAACTTGAGCATTCACCTATTTTGGAGAATTTTGGATCATTCCCTGGTTTTGTAGTTTACAAATAATAGAGTTGTTGTAAGCACTCATGTACAGGTTGTTGTGTGAACATAATTTCTCATCTCTTAGAGTAAATACTTAGCAATGTCATTTTCATTTTCCCTGATGAGGATACTTTAATGTTGGTAGAAAATGTTTAAAAAAATCTTTCAGAGTTGATGGTCCATTTTATTCCTATTGGCAATGTAGGATAGTTTGGGTTGCTCTGCATTCTGGTTAACATGTATTGATTATTTTTTAATCATTTTAATAGATGTGTAGTAATATCTTACCAAAGTGCTAATTTGTGTTTCCTTGAAGGCTAATGAGGTTTAAATCTATTCATGTGCTTTTTTGCCATCTGTATTCTCTTTGATTAAGTATCATTTAAGGTTTTTACTTATTTTTAAAATTTAATTGTGCTGTTTGCTTCTTACTGTTATATGTTGAGAATTTTTTTCACATTAATTCCCAAATATGCAATACTACAAACACAAATAAGTTAAAAAGTTAAAATGCATTATTCCTTTCATTCTTCAAGTAAATTGTATTGTAAATTTGGTTTCTGGCTTCATAAATTAATATATTCCAAATACTAATTTAATTACTGTCTTTAAGGAAATGCTAAATCGGAATTTGTAATATTTTTTTTAAAAAGTCATCAATTCTCCAAGCTCTTAATCCATGAAAGAAGATGGAAGACTGTCCTCTTATAGGTCCCAAAAGTTTCCAGTTGCTTAGAGAAAACTTTACAGCCTGTCTATGGACAAATTCATGAGTTTAAAGAAGTAGATCAAGGTATGTACTTTGATCAATAAATTGTGGCAACATTGGAAAGCATTGTACCTTCTGTCTAGAACACAAATAAAAATGTATATTGGTTGCAGATAAAATAATTTTCTCATTTAAAAAAATTATTTGAAAATAGAATTCTAAAGGCAGCATCATATTATTATGCTTATATTATTTATGTAAATAAATCCTATTATTCAGGCATTAAAGTTATTCCCAGTTATTTTGCTTGTTTGTTATTTTAAATAATAATATAATAAACATTAAATGAATAAAATTGTGCATATCTTATTTTGTTTTTCCATATATACTCAAAAGTAGAATCACCTTGACAAAAAGGAAATTCATCTAAATAATCTACCACTATGCAGTAAAATAGAGTATTTCAGTGAAGCGATCTTATATATCATATGTCCTTCTTTCAAGTTTCATGAGTAATTAATTTCCATTAGGAGATCAAGGATAACAGAGATGGGTACGATATCCAGTTCATTACTTTCTTCTAGAAACAGACATTTTTAGCTTCTTTACTTACTCTACAAATCCCTTTAACCAGTAAATGTCATTGTCTACTTCAGAGGCAGTTTAGAAACTGCTTAATAAGATTTAGTGATAGCCTAAAATGGATTTGACTCTATCCCATAAGGTAAAAACGTAATACAATAAATAATTGCTCTAATGCTAAAGGACAAATGCTATGTCCAATGCTCTGTTCCTCTGAGAAAGTGGGACTGCACTTAGGAATGGCTATTGGATTATTTTAGATAATCCAACAGAGGTACAAATGGCACTCTAGAACAGAGTTTGTATATGTATGTTTCTTGATATTATCTCAAAACCTTGTTTTAGTTTGTTCCCACACACAAAAAAAACTGTCATTGTTGGACTGCAGGACCTGTAATTGATGCCTATGACTCTTTGATTTTTGTTTCTGATCAGTACCTAGCATTTTTCATATTCCTTCCTCATATTGAAAGTTCTTAGGTTGCAACAGAAAAATGTTATCTACATAGGTTAATTACTTAGATAAGTGCCCCATTTATTAGAAGCTACATCTGTAAGCTGAGATCAGACTTGAAAGTTTCCATATGCTTGTTTGACTGAGGTATTTGAGGTTCCACCTTGTCCAGCATTGGTTATAAATCTTGTCGAGAGCAGATTACACTATTTCAGCTCTTAACTCTATTAGTTCCTTTTGGAACACAGAAGTGCAAAGGCAAGCACATTTTTTTTTTAATTAAAATATCTGCTGGACATTTTCAAACCTTCAAAAAGGTTCGTGTCAGCTTCTACTCTATAAATGTGCAAGTCTACTTTTTTATCATTTTATTGGCAGCTGTTTTTTTTTTCACCTGTAATTCAGCACATGATTTCAGAAGCATCTGGGATCCTTAAATCTATATGGAGATTTGTGATGTATGCAAACAGATGTCTATCTGATATCTTCCCTGATGGGTGTGTATTATGAAGAGATGTATTGTTGTTGTCTGGTTTGTATATATCCATTCTGTACATCACTATGGAGAAACACATATAATTGAAATAGGCACCTGAATACCACTAACACTCCTGTTTTCTAAACTCAGTGTTAAATGCAAACATTAAAATTTCAGCATACATAATAGGGAAAGAAATATATTTAAATATATGCATCCAATACATTACCACATAAGAGAATCTCTTATTTCACAATGGCAGGCTCCAATTTACACTAGTTACTTTGATTTTTAGACTGACTCTTCATCTTTTTGGTGTGCTGGGAGAGAGTCTGTAAAAAATTACAACTATGTTTAACATTATTGCTAGTGTGACTGACTTGTAGAGTCTGTTCACTGTTCTAGAAGTCATGGTTCAATGTATTTGTTATGTGCTGGAGGAATCAGAGATACCTGCATTAAAAATAATGCCATTTCTCTAAGCCTGGCTGTATTTGATAAGCTCTTCATGTTCAGGAATCTGTCATCCCTCACCCCCGTGTAGCTCTAGACTTTCTCTGTGTTGGTTAATTAGGCATTACCTATGGAATTTGTTTTTAAAATGTCACATCCTCAGACTTTTGATGTAGTAAAAGTCAGGTAGGACCAAGAAATGTGTCAGTTTCATAAGATACAAAGTTGATTCTGACTTTTAAAGAAATTAAAACTGAGGAGAAAACCCATGTTAAAAAACAATTTAATTTAGAATTTCTTATAGTAGTGAAACAACTGAAGTGTACTTCTGCTTTTAATTCTATCCAAATCAATGGTTTTCTCCCTTTTTAGGATAGTCATCAACCTGCGAGCCTTCACCTTAGCATGATCCAGTGGTCCCTAGAATGTGTGTCTTTGATATGGCACATCAAGTCACTTGCTATTGGACTTCTGCCTCCCTAAGACTCCTCTTTCCCCAACAGCATCTCTTTCCTTCTGCCATTCTCAGATGAAGGCTATTTTTATAGCCTTCTCCGATTCTTGAGACAGGAAGACTAAGTGGAGCCAACAAGTGGTTCTTTGTTTATTTCCAGTGGTAATCTCAGGCCATCGTTCATCTACAGTCACTCACTATCCCTACTATTTGAAACATTCTCAGAAAAAGTTGTTGTATGCCACTGATAAGTATTGATAATGGATTGAAAGCAAACATGTTGATACATTGACGTAATTAGTATATACTTTACTAATTTGCTGATAATGATCTTGTGAGTGTACTCTAGCCAAATGTGCACTTTTATAAACACATTAAAGTCTAAAACCGATTACTTATCTCTTTGATTGGTTACCCATTGCTAGACATATAAAATTTGTCTAGCATAGTTTTCTTTTCACAAAGTCAAGTTTAGTTGATTAACTGATGTTTATCTAGGTTGATACAAATTGACTGCTTCAGATGTTCTCTAATAACCTCATGGTATCAAATGAACATGTATTTTTGTTTATTGAAGTCAACATTTCCTCCCCTTTAAAAATATGACAGCAAATTAGGCCTTCTTCTGGTTTTCATGTACATTTGTCCCTTACTATTTTGTGTTGAAAATAGAATGATAAATCCATTTGGGAATTTAGCAAATTACTCGGGATGAATGCTGATTGCTCTTCTGATTTAAATGAGCTTGTTTTCTTTAATGAAGAATCTCTGTCTTCTTTTTGGTTCAGTCCCTGTCTCCTTTGTTATTGGAAGAAATCTCTGTGATGCATGATCACAATTGAACTTATTTATAGCAGTTTTAATTTAAAAGATCAAGTGACTGTTGCTAGAGAAAGAAAGAAAAGGAGGTAGAAGAAGAGAAATAGAAGGAGGAGCAGAAGCAAGAAATAGGGGAGAGGAGAAATGAGGAAAACAACACCTGTGCTCTCAGAATCCAAAATGAACTATAGAAGATAAAAGATTTGTTTCCATAATGTACTGCTGGCAAAAACCATTAGAAATCGAAGTGTGTTCTAGGATGTGCTTTATCCTCACTGAGATATATGAGTTTGACAGTGGCTAGAGAGTGAGTGATAAGATTTTCTGAGAATCCACCATGTGCCTGGCACTGCACTGTGTTGCTCCTGCCATCTGTACAGTGACACAGCAATTTTAGCCTCATTCTTCCCATTTTATGATTAAAGAAAAGAAGGTTGAAAAATGTTTTGCAAATTGACAAGCTATGTTTGAGATTTGAAATCAGATGGAGTGTATTATCATCTTATTTTCTCACATTCTCTCACTTGCCAGACAACTTCACTGCTATTTTTTGTGCATATTTACTCATTGAAGTATAATTCATACACAGTAGAAGGCACATATCTAATGTGTTCAGCAGGATGAATTATGACCTTTTACACATCTGAGTAACAACCATCCCTAAACAAGATAGATACCATTTCTATCACACCAGAAAAATCCCTTGGTGCTCTTTTTGAGTTATCAATTTCATATTTTTAGGAAGTAACTACATTTGGGTTTCTGTGTTCATAGATTAATTTGGTCTGTTATTATATTTTATTAATACATTATGAAAATATGAATGTCCTTGTCTGCATTTTTTTGAAACATAATGGTTTCAAGATTTATCAATGTGTTTTCCTTATTAAACATTTATATCTTTTTTAGCTGAATTTTAAGTCGTTTTATGAATATGACATTCTCTTATGATCATTTTTTTCCATTTATGAGTAAATATAAGAAGAAGAATTGTTGGGCTATTCCAGTCGATGTTTTGCTTTATAATAAATTAGCAAATAGGTTTCCAAGGTGAAGGTTAACATTTTACACTCTCACCCACACAAGGGCATGTAGAGGAGTTTGCAGTATGGGAGAACTCCAAAGCTATACACCATGCATTTCCCGTATTTAGCATGCCTCATTCTGGAACAGAGGAATGTACACCATTTATTCTGACAGGTACACAGTTCTCTTTTGGGTAGGGAGAATAGAGTGTCTACTCCCAAATGTAAGAACTTAGATACAGGTGAGATAAAATTAATACCCTTGGGAAGGAAGCAGTGAGCTTCAGGGAAAAGAAGACAAGCTATTCTGCATTCATCACTTTAGACTCTGAAGAACAAAGAGTTCTTGGGAGAATGGAGACATGAGCTCCATAGCAAGTCAAGTCCATTTTTCAGAAGGCCCAACAAGTGTTGAGAAATCCAGGAATAATTTCTTTTCATTGCCAACCTACAAATTCAACACAATCCTAATCAAATATGCAGAAGTCAATGAAGAAATTGAGAAGTTAATTCTAAAATGTTTATGAAAATCATAAGAACGGGAATACCCAAAATTATTTTGGGAAAAATAACCAAGATTAAAGGAGTTTGCATGCATGTAACTCTCCATAGAGCTAAAATAATCAAGGCAAGATGATATTATTGGAATATGAATACCTAAATGAATAATACAGAATAATGAATCAAAATAGACTCATAAGGTAAATCAACTTCAACAAAAATGACAAGGTTTTATTTAAAAAATATGGGTGGGGAAAGTGCAATAACTGTTTTTTTGTTTTGTTTTGTTTTTAGTTTTGTTTTTGGGGTACCTGGGAGCAAAACCAGGACTTCACACATGCCAGGTAAGTGCCCTACCACTGAACAACACTCCCTGCCCTACAACTGAATATCCAAACAAAAATAACAACAAAAAAACTATTTGCTTCTTTTATTTTTCTCATTTCAATTTGTTATTTTTAGATCTACATTTCAGTAGAGTGTATTTTGACATATTATACATACATAGAGTATAACTTATTCAATTAGGATACCATTTTTGTGATTGTGCATGATGAGGAGTTACAGGGTTGTGTATTTATATATAAAGATAGGAGAGTTATGTCTGATTAATTCTACTGTCTTCCTATTCCAATCTCCCCTCCCTTCCCTTCATTCTCCTTTGTCTAATCTGGTGAAATTCTGTTTTTCTCCTCCATATCTTACTTTGTTGTGGGTTGGCATTCACATATCACAGAGAACATCTGGCCTTTGTTTTCTGGGGGTGTTGTCTCATTTCACTTAGCAATATATTCTTCAATTCCATCCATTTATTGGCAAATGCCAAATTTTGTTCTTTATGGCTGAGTAATATTCTATTGTGAATATATACATTTTTTGTTCATCAGTTGTAAGGCATCTACATTGTTTCCATAGCTTGGCTATTGTGAATTGAACTGTTGAAAACATTGATATGGTTGTATCATTATAATATGCTGATTTCAATCCTTTGGGTATAAAGGAGTGGGATAACAGAGTTAAATGGTGATTTCATTCAAAGTTTTCTAAGGAAGCTCCATACAGCTTTCCTTAGTGATTGTACCAATTTGCAATTCTCCACATCCTTGCCCACATTTAAAAGTAATGACTTTTATTCTTGATAATTGCCATTCTGACTGGAGTGAGATGATATCTCAGTGTAGTTTTAATTTGTATCTTTTTAATTGCTAAAGATGTTAAACATTTTTTTGTATATTTTTTGACCATTTGTGTTTCTTCTTCTGTGCAGTGTCTGTTTAGTTCTTTGAACATTTATTTATTTAGTTACTTGGTTGGTTTTTGTTTGTTTGTTTGTTTTTGTTTTGGTATTAGGTTTTTTGACTTCTTTGTATATCCTGGAGATTAATGCTCTGAAGTGCTGACGATAAAGATTTTCTCCTGTTCAGTAGGCTCTCTGTTTACATTTTAAAATTTTCTTTGATGTGAAGAAGCTTTTTAGTTTGATAGCATTCAATTTATTGATTCTTGATTGTACTTCCTGCACTTTAGGAGTCTTATTTAGGAAGTCGGTTCCTAGGCAACATGGTGAAGACTGGGCCTACTTTTTCTTCTAGAAGATAAGGGATCTCTGGTCTAATAGCTAGGTCCTTGGTCCACTTTGAGTTGAGTGTTGTGAAGGGTGAGAGATAGGGGTTCAATTTTATTCTCCTACATATGGATTTCCGGTTTTCACAGCACCCTTTGTTGAAGAGGCTATCTTTTCTCCAATGTATGTTTATGGCACCTATGTCTAAAGATAACTGTATATATGTGAGTATATCTCTATGTCTTCTATTCCCTTGGTCTTCATGTAAGTTTTCTTTTTGATACTATACAGATATTCACACCAAACCTAATCGAAAACATTAAAATATCTAAATTTCTACTGGAAAACTAAGAAAAATAGACTAGCCTTGAATCCTTTTAAACTGGTAAATAAATTGCTTAAAAATAGGACAAAAAATACAAATCATAAAAGAAACAAATTATAAAAAGGGACATCAAAATTTAATATTCCATTCTCTAAAAGGCACCTTTAAGAAAATGAAAAAGGAAGCCATAGATCAGGGAAAAATACCCTCAGAGCACATATCTGGCAATGAACTTTAAAAGAAACCTATGTCCTTTATCACTTTACCAGCTTTCTCATTATTAGGGCAAGAGTGATGGTTTCTTAGAGCGTTCTACATCCTAATTGAATGCAGAATTTAAACTTTATTTCAGATAAGGGCATTGAAAATGTTTTGCCTTCAGCCTATACAATGTTGTTCAAGTGGAGGAAACAGGATCTAGTTGCTATAGTTTGGATATAGTTTAAATATGTTCCCACAATTTCATGTACTGGAAGCATGGGTCCAATTCTAGCAATACAATGAGGCAGTAGAAGAGATAGGGTTAAGTGGATTATAACTAGGTCATGGTGGCACCATCCTCTGAAGAAATCAGTTTTGGTCTATGGAGTGAGATTGTTTTCCAGAGCAGGTTGTTATAAAGTGAGACTATATGTATACTTCTCCCCTTCTGCAGGCACCAATTATCTTTCTGTTTCTCCATCACGGTGTAATGCAGCCAGTCTATTCTCAACAGGATGATGGCATTATGCTGTGTGGACCCTCCAGCCACAAGAATTTTCAAGCCAAATACACCTCTTTACAAATTAGGTAGTTTCAAGTATTTTGTTATAGCAACACAAGACTGAGTGTTAAAATAATGATTACATTATTTGCACATTTACTAACTTGGGAGTCAAAGTTGAAGATCACCGGGAAATTCTAGCATAAGATAATTTTTAAGATACATGAAAAAACTCATTCTTGTTTAAATTTTGGAAAAAAAACTCTTTGAAAATGTATTTTTTAAATGTTTTTTTTAATTCAGCTCCCTTAACATAAACATCTATGTAGACATTTTTTTCTCATCTTCCTACATTTTTTTAAAATCTAATAGTGTGTGTGTATGTGTGTGTGTGTGTGTGTGTGTGTGTGTGTGTGTAATGATATACAAAAAACTAAGATATATTTCTACTTCCTATTTCCTAGTAATTTAGTTTTGTAGTATAAAACAAGACTAGAACAAGGTCTAAAAGTGGTATATCTAACAATTTTACACTGGGGATATTAGGAAAGAGAATTATGGTAGGTTACAAAAAAAGTAATTTTAGAAAATTTACAAAAGCACATTATAAATTCATTCTATAACTTTTGTTCCAGAGAGCCCTTACTCATGTAGATCATACATGTCATTATTAATATCACCAAGACTACATTTAAAAATATTTGAGAAAAACTGGTCTATTCACTCTTGTAACCATTTTGTTTTTCTTCAAAATTAAAAATAGTTACCACATAAAAGCAATAAGAAACTTTTAAACTAAGTACCATTGGTCACTGCTGGGAGTGCTTGTCCACCTTCCTCTATTAGATGTGAATAACTTTTAAGCTTTAAACATAGACCCAGGAAGAGCTCTTTATATAAAAGAAATCAAAACTAGCAACTAGGATCATCACCCTCAGGAATTTTGAAGCTCAGATAATTAGTTTACTACAGCTGTTGAGTTTCATATTTCTGAAGGCAATGGCACTGATAACAGCTGCAAAAGGTTCACTAGTTAAATTAATTAGCTACTGGAATGTGAGAGGTAGAACAAAGACATCATCTTGACCATCCTAGTTGTGTTATCAGGCAAACCAGGGATCCTAAGGCCTTGTAAAGACAAGTGGGGCAGAATGGTTTTAATTAGGTGGTGAACATATTCTGCTTATAATATAGTCTATAAATAAGGAAAATATCTAAAAATTTTAACCAGAGAAGGTAGTACATTTAGAAACCTACAGTGGTTCTCATTCTGGATATGATCTTCCTCTTGTGAGTTTGTGTCTATATTGATATTTCTGTCAATGTTATATGATATTTAGTTCTTTTGGGAAACCATGATATTTGAAGCATATTTGGGATGTGATAAGTGATAGAGTTGAGAAAATCAGGAGAAAATTAAACCTTTTATTTTGATTTTTTTTTTACTAAACTAAAATAAGATGTTTTATTTAAACTAATCTTAAATGGTGAATTATTTAAAATTTTATAAAAGCAATATATTTAATGCAGTTTGGGTGACTTTTGGGATAAGATGATCTTTAACAGCTTTGATGACTCTCATAATGCCTATGTATTATGCAGCAAAGAAAATCCAAATTAAAGACACATTTCTTCTGGTTTCTCCCTAGCTCATTATAATCCCTGTGTCTAGTAGGATGAGTCTGACCATCTCCTTGTGTCTTCTGTGTGTCAGGGTTTATAACAATGCATTGCTCTAGACCCTCTTTCTTATGCGGAGCTGTTTTGTTTTTTTTTAATTCCTTTCTCTCAGAGTCCAGAAACTTATTGTAGACAACCACAATTCCTGCTCTCCTGACTTCAATCTAAAATTTCATTTCATCAAATATAAATGCTGAATGAACTACATAGTTTTCTGTATCCTGAACAAACAATAGTTTGGGAAGCCCAAGAATCCTAGGATCTCAAAGTAAGTCTTGCATTGTTGAGGATGGTAGGAGGACACTGTTGCAACTGTGGTCCTGGATTCTGGTCTGAGCAGATATGTCACATTAATCAGAACCAATCCCATAGTATATAGTTGGTTGGCTTCAAAAGTGAAATGGCTATTATCCTTCTTTACAGGTGATGAAACTAGAGCTAGAAAGGGGGAAAAGTGACTTACTCAAGGTCCCATGATTATTTTGAGGCCTCACTTTAAGGAAAATGTTAAACTAAGTGGATGTTTTAGCTCACATTCTATATTCTAAGAACATTGTTTTTCACATACCCTTAAATATACTTTCAGATTTCATCTATTTTCAGGTCATTGCATTATTTGTGAGCCAGATGTGTAGTTAAAAGTTCTTTTGGGGCATATTATGTATGTTTCAGTTAGAACTGATCTAGATGACGCCTGTTTTTGTGTTGTGAGAATTTTTCTTCTATATTTGTACAGTGCACAACAACTTTTCCTTTTTAAAGTGGGATCCCACTGATCTTAGAGTGTGCCTGATATCCATCGTTTACTCTCATGCATTAAGGAAGGAGATTGCCCTTCACAGAACAAACAGGCGACATGAGATGAGATACATCATTCTGAGTTAGCTGTCACCTGGAAAGGGCCTAAAATTGAGAGCCACTGAAGAACTAAATTGGTTAGGTGGTCAGAGGGTGAGAACAGAGGTGAACAGATGAGAGTACAAACAGTCAGAAAACATTAAGATTGTATTGGCATATTGATGTTAACATATTCGAGAATAAAGAAATTTAGAAATTCTGTCTCTGTCTCTCAAAGACACTCTCAATTTATTTGGTAAGCTTATCTCATTTAGAAAAATTCTAACCACTAGCTGTAATAGCATTGAGTTTTTGTGACCTCTGGCTCATGGGTACTGTTAGTGTTCCAATATTTTGCAGGCATTCCATTTAGAAATGATTACAATATTCTCCCAGGTCTAAGTTTTTGAAAGTATTACAAATATAATTTACTAAAAATACTACTTTTATCTTTATTAATGTATTTGTATAGAATGCAATGAGTTTCCAAGAATTGTTAACAATGACAAAATGTTGTGGTAAGTGTCAATATATTTAGCATAAGGCTCTTTTAGAAGTAATGTACACATCCAAATAAAAATCAAACTGAATTTAAAATAGTTTTTTTCATCGTATTTTAAGATTTTAAATAATAGCTTTCTTAAGATATAATTTACATAATGTTATAAAAAAGGCTAAAGATAAACAGGCAAGGAAATTTTATTAAGGACCAGTGCAGCAAGAAAGATATTTAAAATAAGATTTTCTGAAGAAAAAGAGGTGATGTTAAAGTGCTGAGATGAATTAGTTGTAAAGTTCTAGAGGACATGATGGAGGAACTTGGTCCTCATGATTAGTTCATCCATTAATTGCTTATCAGGGTACCCTCTGCTACCCACAGAGACTGGTAGAGGGGCACTATATTTCTTGATGATGACATTTCAAAGACATGGCTCTCAGATCCTTGAGAAAGACACTCCTGGGGTGTGAAACTATCAAGAGGTCCAGGGAAAATCTACATCTCAAAAAGTTCAGAGATAGAATTTACTGCTGAAATTTTTCTAAAGTAAGTGCTGTAACAGAAGAGAGCATAGGACTAGTGTCAGGATCAAACCTATCTAAAGTTTTGTCAAAATGAAGTGAATATCATTAAGTGCATCTTGGTAGGGATCTCTTAGTATCAAATACATAATGACAGGAAAGGGAAATATGATTAAGTGATTATGGTAAAAATCATGTTAATGTGTATATTGGCTAATAATCATACCTTTCCATGATCTGAGATCCAGTATATATTCAATCTACAAGGAAACACACACACACACACACACACACACACACACACACACGAAGACTCACATGATGCTTTTAAAAATTCACCTGCCTGTCCTAAAGCTCATTGCATCCTGGTTGGGAACTGCTAAACAGAAGCTTTGCCCTCTGCCATGCACTTTAAGATGAGGCTGAATTCACAGGTATTCTGTGGGCTGTTGAAACAACCTTAGTTATATTGAGGAATAGCATGTTCCTAATTAAACTTCATCCTAATTATTGTAAATATTGAAGGAAGGGGAATTCCATTTTAGATCTGGTGTGTGTGTGTGTGTGTGTGTGTGTGTGTGTGTGTGTGTATTACTAGAAATTGAACTGAACTCAGGGGGTCTGTATCCCCAGTCGTTTTTATTTCTACTTTGAGGCAGGGTTTTCCTAACTTGTCAAGGCTGCCCTCTAACTTGCATTTGCAGTCCTCTTCCCTCAGCTTCCTGAGAGGTTGATGCTACAGTTGTATATCACCAGATATGACTTAAGGTCTATTTTTAATATGCAAGGTGTTTCTGTCTATTTTACAAAAGCTAAAGAGCCGATCAGACAAGATTATTATTTTGTGAATTAAGAAGGCTTTTTAAAAATTGTAAAAATGACTCCTTTCCCTGAGTTTGAAATATTCTTACTGCATTTCAACAATTTAGATTCAAAAGCCATTAGTTCTTACTAGGAAAAGTAAGTTCCAAGAAAAATAAGACAAAACTACCACAAAACTGAAAAATAATTATTTAAAATAATTTATTGTTTTAAAATAATTTTGCTATTTTAGCAAGATGAGGAAATAAATAAATCACTGTGTATTTATAGACATTGTGTGATATAATAATAGAGAGAATTTAAAATATTAAATTTAAAGTTTAAAATGGAATATGAGTATTTGGCAATTCAGTAATTTTGGAATCACTCTCTCAAATCTATCACATTGTCCACAATTCTTATAGAAATCTTATGTTCATGTGCCACCAAATCATCTTTTTATGGCTTGAACACATATTCATTTTATAATTGATATTTGCCATTATATATTGAAAATGCAAGATTCTCCAAAATTACTCAGAGCTTTGTCTGCATGGATAATAAAGAATGCTTAATACAGAGGAGGAAAAAGAACCTCTCTCAGATTCTGGTAAAATTCAAATTAATATTTTCATATCCTAGTGGATGTTTTATCTGTACTAGCTACACAAAAGGGTCAACTTCATTCTTCAATTTATTCTTGATGGATTCATCTTCATGGGAGACAAAATTTGTCTGATTCTCACTCTTCAGTTATATCTAAATCATGTGTTTTTTTTTTTTCTTTCTGTCAGCACAGCTCGTGGTAGAAGTTAGTAGCTATCCTGATGTATCAGAGAGTAAGTGAATCAGGATACAGCAGAGGAAGAAGGTGAAGTCTTTCAGGTACAGCATTGACCCCAGCTGATTGCTGTGGGAGTTTGGGATCTGGAAGGTCCCTTCAGAGTTTTACAGAGTAGACTTAGGGTTTCCAGCCTGTGGGCTCGCATAGGGACCAGCTTTCAGATGCAGACTTTCTGTAGAGAAGGAGCATAACTTTAAGGAATCCACTCCCCCCCCCTCCCCCACCCGAGTATAGGCCAACTCCTGCAGAGTGATTGAACTGTGAATTTTCAGTAACCAACACTTTCAGTAACTGGGAGAATGAGTTACTCATCCTGATGAAAGGATAGAACTGTTGAATCAGGCCATCCACAGCAGATTTTCTCTCAGCATACAACAAGCTATCTAGTGATCTTCAATATTGAACCTTATCTTTTATAACTTTAGAAAGATACGCTTGGGCAGAAACTGTCTTTTCCTTGAATTAGAAATGACTTTAACAGGTAGAAATTATTTTAAACCAACATTTCTTGCTAAGAGACAGCATTTTTCTTTGAAAAGAGCTCTATATTCAGAGCCAGAAAACTAGCCTAAATTCTTTTGCTTATGTGTGTCTGTCTGCAGATGTATAAGAAATACATTTCTAAAAATCCAGACCTAATGAGATAAATAAGATTAAAATAAAAGGTAGCTGTTTATGTTAATCAACTTACCAACCAACCAACTCAACAAGTGAAATGCAAATGCAATAGTTCTTTGATATAACAAAGTAATCAATAATGAAAACACTCGGACCAAAATAATTAACAGTTTCAGCAAAAATCCCATAATGTATCTAGATAAAGCTAAAATTATGCAAGACCTATAGGAAGATAACTATAAAACATTCTGAAGGACATGAAAAAAAATCTCAGTAAGTGAAAAAGCATCTTATGTTCCTACATAGTATGTTGTAAAGTGCCAACACTTGTGAGCTGGGGATTTATCTCAGTTGGTAGAGTGCTTGCCTTACATGCCCAAAACCTTGAGTTCAATCCCCAGTACCACCAAAAAAAAGTGTGTTGTAAAGATATCAATACTTTGTAAAACTATATAAACCAAAGTTTCTACCTCTTTTTTGCATCACAAGAAATCATCCAAACAGAATTTTACCAATTGTGAATGTTTAACTTTGGGATCTACTTATTAAGAATATAGGTATGAGCATATGTCTGCATATGATGGAGAAAACATTGCAATGAGAATTATTACAAAGAGACAGCTGAGAATTGAAAGTTGTTCTTCTAACAGAAAATTGAGTGAGAAATGCTAAATCTCTGCTTGACAAAATGGAAAGAGAAAATAATCATTTCAAAGGTAAAGAAAACATCATAAGGAGAGTGATTATTAGTTTTAGAACTGATTTTTAGTTAGGCTGTTTCTTACATAGGTAACTCTATGATCCACTCTGGTGTGAATATTCACAGGTATTTACATATCTATATAAAGTACATTCATAATATTTGGAGAAATGACAATATTGAGCAATCTAGATAATCTATGCATTGTATATAACACCACTGAAACTCTTACCCCAATTTTGAAGATATCAAGATTGCCATTTCTCAAATGACAAGGTTTCCTTTTGGGTTGCATGGCAATGGCCTTACTTGGATCTGTCACTTTCTGTTTTCCCCATCAAGGGGGCTTCACATGGTCTCTCATTCTCTGGGTAAAAGCCCTTGTGCTATGATGATGTATCTTGCATGCTGTTTGTGATTTTTTTCATTCTCTAATTATCTGACATAAAAATTCAGAGAATTTCTAGCCCTTACATCTGACTACTATCTAGGAAGCTATAGGAAACAGGAAAATATGAGAATTGTTCCACTGCTGGAAGGCAGAACCACAGTACATATGGCTGCATTCAGGCACAGGTACCTCTCGGCAGGATTGCAGACACATGTCTTTTTCTTATGCACTTCTTCTTCAAATCTTTCCTAATAATATCATACTTCTCTGTGTTCAATATTTTATATTAAATAAACTATAATTTGTCCAAATAAAAAGCCTAATAGAATAGCTATTTTTTAACATGGTGGACTTTATTATTAAGTGAAAAATACATCCCATATAAGAAAATATTATCTTTGAAATAAGATATTCTAAAACTACACAATTTATCATTAGTTTTGTGAGTTCATTATGCACTTAATAGTTCGAATAATCACTATCAGTCAAGCTCATGTAAGCATGCACTCCTACAGAGCTCATAAACATTCACACTCACTCTCATATACATACAACTGCATTTACACAAAGAGTCACACACACTCACATACCCACAAAATAAAATTCTTAATTTCTATTAAATATAGTAGAAAAGTAGCAAAGGAATTTAAAATCTCTGAGGTAAGGCCATTTTTTTTGTAACTAAAATCTTAGCACTAAATAATTATGTTACTAAATAAATCAAGTTTGTTTTAAAGAACACTTAGTGAAGAGGCCACTACCTTTTAAAAACACACTAGATTCATTTCTGAGCATCCAATTATCCATTTGTCTTTTAAACTTCTCAAATTAAAAATAAAGAAAAACAAAGTCACTGGGAGTAGAACCTTGCTTGTCATCCATGGACTATACAAATTAGACACAAAAGATCGTTTCAAAAATACCAGAGCTCTCCAAAGCATTCCATCACAAAAATATTTAGAAATCAGCAGCGATTTAAATCAATCATCCTCCCCTGTAATGCTGATGAAGGAATTGTATGCTCTGTTTTCATGACAAACACATCATTAGTGTACATACATTTAAACTGATGATTTCATTCAGTGGAAGGGACATTAGGGTTAGAGTTATATAAAAAATCAAATCACATTTGATGTTTCCCAAATATCATGCTTTCTGTGGCCTAATCAAGATTTCATCAAATGTTTTATTAAGCTCTGTCATAGGAGCCCAGCTGAAGCTGGATGATCCCTTATTATTAAGCAAAAGTAAATTGCATTCATTTTTGGTCTGAATTTCAATGAAATGATTCCTAAAATACTTGGGAAATATGCAGAGGTCACTGGTAATACCTCGGAAATGCTGCAGTGCATTCATGTGGCAGCAGAACTGAAATAAATGATGAAGTTTAAAAGTGGTAGTTCAGCAAAAGAAACAGAACTATTATGCATACACAGGTATCTTATTGTTAACATGATTATTAGGCAAAGATGGATGAAGACTTAGGTTTATTACAGTTTGGAATTTATTATATTTTTCCATGTAACTAAGAAAAAACAAAAAATAGTGGACTGGCCAAATTTCATTACAAATATAAATATCTGATTTTTAGGGCAAATCCAGCTACTGTTATACTTTGGGAAACAGCTTGAAATTCAAAATATGTTCCAACATCAAAATACATCATATTGATGTCAAAAAGATATAATTTGAACAAAATCATTCTGAATTCTTTAAAGTCTGTATAAAATCCTGAAAGTCAGGATCATACCTCATACCCCGGGGGGGGGGGTAAAGTCTTAATATTCCCAGGAAATCTTTCTTGTCCTTTTTATTCTTACATTATGCTAATTATACTTCATCAGTAATAAAGTACATGTCCCTAGATACTTTCATAAGAAGTATGCATATCACCTGGGGAAAGATGCCCTCCCACCTAATTTCAGTGGATGGAAATAGGAACCCCACATGAACACTAACTTATCATCAATAACTAGAAAGCAGGATAGGGTCCTGAAAACCAAACACACAATTACAAGATTACTAACAGTAGCTCTGGGTCAGACAGATGGACAAGTAGACACAATTAACAAAGAATATGTGTATCACATGAATGTCCAGGAGATGGCTTCTGCTATAGAGGCAGGCTCTATAATCAGATGGTTTAGATGACCCACTGAGTGAATGTAAGCCTTTCTTCCAAGTCACTCCCATATCTTATTAATTAACAAATGCCTTGGCTACAAGAGTAGAGGACATAAAGGGCTGCAGAAGCTTGGAATTCCTCTCATCAGAGCTAGTCTTTGCATAATGTATTGCTAAGTGCTTATCCTTCCACAGGAAAGGTGAACACTGAGCTGTCCTAGGGAATCATCATCAGAAAGATTCATCAATCTGATGGCAAAATGCTTACATTGAATTATTCCTATCATGCGGGGGCGGGGGGGTGTTCTGTTTTATTACTCATGGTAATAGAGACACAGTAAAAGTGTGGATTTGCCTTTCTTAACAATAATTTTGTCAGAAAATATCTGCAGGATTTTAGAAGGTCTTAAAAAACACTTTGGTGTTGGTCATAACATTGCTTTGACAAACAAACTCATTTCACAGCAAAAAAGAAAAAAAAAGTGTGACAATACAATCACACCCATAAAATTGATTGGTAGTACTAAATATCATGGATCTCAAAATCAATTGCTTTTACAGAATCATGTACTTGAGACTTATTTACAGCCATACCTGGGACCTAACACCTTGTAAACTTGGGTTACTCATCTATAAGACACACCTACACTTTATATTATGACCAATATGCTATATAATTTCTCCAAGAGCCAGTATTTTTGTCTAAGACCCACAGGATAGAAGTAGTAGATTTACTTTTGTTTTCTCACTAAAGTATATGAAAGTCAACTTACAGAAGTCTGTTTTTCTTCTCATTTCTCTACCTTGTGTTCAATGGCCCTAGTGCCCAAAGAGGGGAAAACATCTTTCAAGAAATCCAGCCACAATTCCACTAAATTTTAAGATGACCATTTCTCTGGCTGATTAGGTCTCCTCATACCAGTGTATCAATGGGCATAGAAAGGCTACTGTCTCTGGTGATTGATCCTAATTACATAGGGGAAAATGGGTTGATATTACATCAAAGATTCATGAGAACCATGTCCAGGGTGACTTCTAGAGCTCAGGTTCAATAATACACATCAATGAAAAAAATGCTTTTCTTACTATGTAGTCAGTGAGGGAGCTGCTGTGCATGTTTTACTTTGTGTTTTGTCTTTCTGCTAGCTTGGGCAAAAATGGTAAGTTGTAATTAAGGTTTTATGTAGGAATATTACTTAACTGACACCATCCTTGTGGAAAAGTTGGTTATCCTCTGTACTGAGATTCGACAGATTTTTCTTCTGAGCAAAAGCAAGAATGGAGACTCAGTCACAAAAAAAAAAAAAAAATAATGGTAACCTCTACCTGAATTATTTGGTCATTTGGGTAGTCTCAGAAACGTTAAAGTGAATGATAAGAGTATAAATTTCTTCATTTTATATAAGTATCTTTTTAATATGTGAATAATTTAAGATACATTTCAAAGTCATTGTACAGGATAAAAGTGAAATTGAATTACTCAATGTTACAATGAGTTTAGGGTAAAGTCTAACTTACTTACTTATTTAACTTATTTATTTATTTATTTTTTCAGTATTGTGGTTTGAACCCAGGGGTCTTCTATCACTGACCCTTTTCATTTTTCATTTCAGGAGAGAGTTTACAATGTTACCCAGGTTGGCTTGGAACTTCTGATCCTCCTGGGTCAGGTATCTGAGTTGATGGGGTTACAGGTGAGATCCACTATTTCCAGATTATTTATTTATTTATGGCAGTGTGGGAGATCAAACCCAGAGTTTTGTACATGCTAGTCAAGGGCTTCACCATTGAGCTACATCTCTACACTTCTAGACCTAACATTATTTTATGTTGTTCTTTGGAAGATCGTTGTTAAACACTTAAGAAGCCACTTAACTTTTTGCCCTCTCTCCACATTTTTTTTTTTTGGTGCAGTATAGTTATATATAATCATGATTTTTGGTTACATATTCATACATGCACCCCATATAACAATACAATTTTATCATTGTCCTCAACTTTTCTCCCCTTCGTCCCCTCCTTCCACCCCTTGGAACCTTTTCTCTACTGATCTTTCTTTCATTTTCATGAGATACCCATTCCCTCCCCACCAAATTTTCCTTTCTATTTTCCTCTCTAGCTTCTACATAAGAGAGAAAACATATGTACCTTTACCTTCCAGGTTTGGCTTATTTCACTTTACATAATTCTCTCTAATTCCATCTATTTATGCAAAAGACATAATTCCATTTTTCTTTTTGACTGAATATAACTCCATTGTGTAAATATACCACATTTTCTTTATCCATTCATCTGTTGATGAACACCTAGACTTTTTTCATAGTTTGGCTATTATAAGTTATGCTTCTATAAACATGAATATGCATACACTAGTATAGAATGATAAGTATAATTCTTTAGGATAAATACTTAGGAGTGGTATAGTTGAGTGGTATGGTGGATCCAGGCCTAGTCTTTTGAGGAAGCTCCATACTGATTTACAGGGTGGTTGTATTGATTTACAAACCCACCAACAGTGTAAAAGTGTTCTTTTTTCTCTACATCCTCCCCAGCAATGTGGTAATCTTGAGGACTGCAATTTTGACTCGGGTGAGATGAAATCTTAGTGTAGTTTTGATTTGCATTTCTCTAATTGCTAATGATGTTGAAATTAAAAAAAATAATAATTGTTGAACATTTGTATTTATTCTTTTTGAGAAATGTCCATTTAATTCATTTGCCATTTATTAATTCAATTATTTGATTTTGTGGTGTAAGTTTTTTGAGTTCTTTATATATTCTAGATATTAATCCTTGGTCAGAAGAGTAGCTAACAAAGATTTTTTTTTTCCATTCTGTAGGTTTTTTTTCTTTATATTCCTAATTGTTCCTTTTGCTGTGCAGAAGTTTTTTAATTTGCTGCCATCCATTTATTAACTTTATGATATATTAATTAATAATATCAAAATAATGGCTATGTATGAGACTTTTGTATAAGTGAAAAAGTGTTTACAGATTTCTCAATTATATATGAAAAGTATATGAAAGAGAGAAATTGGATTTGAATTGAGCATTCATCTTAAAGCAATGGTAAATGCAGCAGGCAAGACATATATCTCTGCATTCAAGTCTGTTCTGCAAATTTACACTTTGGGATTCTGAAGTCATTGTATACATTTCATTATGGGCATCTCAAAATGAAGGGATATTACTGTCCTTTATTGTAGTACAGAATAAAGATCATGGATGTTTTGTGATAAAATGTTGTAGAAGATATTCTACTTTCCATGGCTAGTAAATAACATGCTAGTGTTTTCCTAAACAGAGAAATCAATCTGGCTTTCTATTTTAGAAATAGTGGGGAAAATTTTCAGACTTAAATGATAGTTACATAGACCATAAATAGTTAATTTTCATCACTGTCACTGGTCAGTCAACTGGTCTTAATACAACAATTGTAGTTATATAATTATATTATACAAAGGATTTCAAATTTTAATTATGACCCATATAAAAAGTTCTAGAAATTGTGAGGCTATTTAAACATTTCTTTAGTATATGATTTAAACTGTAACAACTCCATTGTTATTACATTTCACCACAAATTTTCATTATACTCTGCTTTCTAATACTATACACAATAGAAACTGTATTGATTTCATACTTCTGTCTGTTTGGGACACTGCTAATGTGACATTTTTGTGATGTTTTCAATATTTCAACCATTGTGTTCAGCTGGGTATATACAATTCATTATGTTCTTATGGCAGTTTCATATACATTCATGTAGTGTGCTTTATCAAATACAGGGAATAGAAGCATAGCATCAGATTTATTATTAGCACCACTCTATGAGAATTAGCCTACTACAGATGATTTATGCACCAAATAAAAAGAAATATAAAGTGGATTGAGAACCATGAACTATATCAATGACTATGCTCATTTGTTCATTAAATAATATCTTTAAAATTCCCATTGCAACTCCTTCCATTTAAAACTTGACTTTAAATGAAAAATATTCAATGTCATATAGAAATCAAAGGCAGATAATTTTTAGTTTTGACAGAAGCAGTTTTCAACATGTCACTTAAAATCTTGAATTATAATGAAGAGTTTCTAAATGAACTGTTTGTTTATATCTTCAGGAATCATGTAATCAATTGGAAGGAAAGATTGACAATATAAATTATAGGAACAAATTATAGAAAATTACTTAATGTTTCCCGTGTCTTTCAATTTTTAAAAACTTTTCTGTAGGACATCTATGTATCTATTGGATTCATTTTAAAAGATAAAGCTTCACAAATCATTGGTTTTTGTCCCTTTTTAAAAATAATATTTTGTTCTAAGGATTTCAGAGATGAAAAATCAGATTATGGCTGGCATTATATTTTCTTGGGTATGTTTTAGGGTCAATGTCTGTACATGGAGACTTTTTTTGAGAGTCAATGATTTATTGAACCAATGTATGTTTTCAGCATATTGGTGTAACATCATGTTTTAAAGAATCGGTTTGGTTTATGTAGCTACATTAAAATTCATCATATAATACTAAAGTAAATATTCTCGTGTCTTTAAGTGCTTTTATTTACAAAAAAATCACTGTCACTTATATGGGCAGATTTTCAGCTTTTGCCATATTTCTGATATTTACTTTTTATGTATTAAAAATATAAAGCAATTACTTGAAAATATATTTCATATGCTATTTGGTTATGGGTCCCCCTCACCCTTGAGTGGAAGTTAGGTTGCTCAAAATACACAATATTCTGATAATAACTTCCTGAATGAAGAAACTGTAGCTATCAAATAAAACTTATTGACTCAAAAACAAAACATTAACATTTGATTTGCTGACTCCTTATCTATTTAACCTTATCTCTATTTAGTTCCTAAGATAGACTCTTTTCTCCTATCAGGTGACTATTCTCAAGAAAATTGTTATTCTAGTCTGAATCAATTTCTCCTTATTCCTTTTTTTTTTTACCCAAAATGGTCTGCATGCTCACTGCCAATACTGCAGATTTCATCAGTGAAGCTTGCTCATAGAACCATCTTTTCAATAAAGCTTGCAACAGTATAAATTCTTAAAAGTGTCAGAGCAATGACTACCATCTAACTATTGACTTACACTTGACTCTGGCCAGGAATTTTAACTTCTACATGCTAACTACAGTATCCTTTAGAATCTCCAAATATGGGATATTCAGGTTCACAGCACTGCAGCTTAGGGTCCACTCTCTCTAGAACAATGAGAAGCTTGGGTATTTACTCACCAATTACTCTTGGGCTTAATAAAAAATAAATTAACACACTGCACCTGCCTCATCTTCCCCAGTCTGAGCATACTCCTCGATTAGGAAATCCCTCAGGCAAAGAACTAACAACTGCTAAAAGTAAGAAGCTATCAAGCAGCCTGCAAACCTGATGTGGGCTGGCCTCTCACATGGATATTCTGAAGTAGTTTTTATCCATTCTTCCAAAATTATTAGGGATAAAACATATTTAGAATCAAATGAACCAAAAGAATTTCAAATTTCCTTCTAATACATGTGGCCTTTGTTCTTATGATATTAACAGACTTAGTCACTGAATTTATAGGATTGTTGTTTTTGCCCTTTGCATATAAACCTGATTCATGATTTGACAGAAGTAGCTACTGCTTTGAATCGTCTCTAAATCCCTGAAACTATTCTTCCTCTTTCCTACTTGATTTCTCTAAACTGGAAATGCGTAAGTTGATAGCATAACTTGCAGCACTTTAAGCTGAAATATCATCACTTTCTGGGCTTTCTTAGAATGAATATCCACCTGAATTGAATTTCAAGCAGTCACTTGAGGTGGGAGCATGGAGTGCAATTCTCTTCTTAGCTGAACTGCTACCAAAGTGACCTTCAATAAACTCATCAAACTTTTTATTCATTAGTTTCTCCTTTGTCAAACTGAGTGGCTAAAATATATAGTTAACAATTGTGCATGACTACAGAGAAGAGCAATGAAAAATAATTACCCTAAAAATTTAATTTTTCTATAGAAACATGTATAAGTAAAATTTTTAATTGTTTTTAATGTTTTCTTTGTGATTTAGCTTGAATGACTGATGCACAGGTATTTTGTAAGTTTGGGTTTGTTGCTTACTTTAGCCTCATCCAAGATGGTTTCACAAAATATATTAGGTTTTATATCTTTCCACCTAATGGAAGCAGATAGTTACATGGCTGGTTTCACCTAATGGAGAGATTTATTGTCATGCTGAAGTGAAAATGTGATAAATGTATTTCCTAATTCAACCTTTTCCCAATCTGCATATTTCACATTTCAATCAAACCCAAATGACTGCCAAACAATGATTTTATGCACTCGAATTATATCAAAAGGGTAGAAATATAAATATTAAGATCAAATATGAGTAAAATGGTTCTTATTAATTCTGGGAGCCAATTCTTGACTCTTCATTATTGCAATGAAATTTTTAAAATACAAGAAACTGCCAATTCTTTTAAAGAAGAAATCTGACATATTTCAACTCTAAATAAGGAAGTTAACACATACTTTATTTTTAAAATAAGGAGATTATATAGGTTCAAGTATCATGAATTTATTGCATTACTTCTTTTACATATTTTCCCATACTTTAAATAAATCAACAATTAACATTGCTCAAAACTCAGGCTATTGATTCTCTATTAAAAATTATTTTATGATGGGGAAGTCTGAACAAGAAGTAAGAAGTGTCACAAGTATAACAAGGATGGATGAGGTTGGCATATCCACTGTAGACATAAAAGGAAGAATCTATGTCTGCAATTAATACTTAAAATACATTGATAAACTATAGAATGCTGTTACTTAAGAAAAATTGTTTAGGGAATTAGGAAGTTGGATATTTTCTGAGTTCTATTAATAGCTGTTTTCTGGGGTTACTTCCTTATTATATCAGACAGTGCTCTCCAGGGAAATAAAATCATCAGAAATAGAGGTAGATACATAGAAAGATATTTATTATAAGAAATTGTATCATGTAATTTTAGAGGAAGAGGGATCTCATAATTGCTATCTGCAAGCTGAAGGCCCAGGAAAGCTAGCAGAATACTACTGAGAGCTATTGCCAAGTAGGATGCATCATAATCCTTGCCAGCGTACCCCATGTTAATTTGCTGCGACCTTGCTTGTATGTTTGAGAAAGGTGACCCTGCTCAATGACCAGGGTGGATCCAGGATTAGGGTGTATCCTGCAGGAAGTATTCCTGTCCTTGGGTTTAGGGCGTGACAATAGGAGTTTTAGGGAAGTTGGAGGTTGAAGATTATTCCTGCTGGGAGTAGGGTGTGCCTGCTGCCTGAGTTCCCGCTGAGTTCTCCTGGAGAGAAAGTATTTAGGACGTGAATTGTGTGTGTGTGTGGGGGGGGGCAGATAGAGAATTTCCCCTGAGCGTGTGTGGAGGCTGGTGTGAGATCGGGAATAAAGAATTGCTGTTTGAACCTACAAAGCTGTGTGGTGGCTCGTGATTCAGTGCCAGCCGAGACACTGGCAGAATACTTGAAGTTTGACCCCAAATTCCTGAGAACTATAATGTTGGGGGAAGATAATGGTTGTAAAAGTCCAGTGAGAGAATCAGCAAAACTTATATTGGAGGAAAGGAGAAGATGGATAGTATACCATAAACAGTGAGAGTAAATTGGCCCTCCTCTCCCTTTTTTGTTCTATTTAGTTCATCAAAAGATGTATGAAATGGAAGAATATCCATTCACATTGGCAATCTTTACTAAGTCTACCACCTAAAGAATAATCACTCCTGGAAACATCTTCACAGATGGACACAGAAATTATATTCTACCACCAATTTGGGCATCACTTTTTCTGTCAGGTTGGTAACAAAAATAGTCATCACATTGATCCTGAAAATAAGGTTGAGCTTCGTCTATGAGGTTTATGCCAGCACTAAGATACTGTGATTCTTCCATATTGTTGTTCATTGGCTATAGCAAATTTGTGATCGTACTCCTTGTAACTCAGCCCTGTGAAGTCCTAAATCTGTCTATATTTATGAAGATGATAGAATGAGTGAAAGTATGTTCTTTTGTGGGCTTCTTTTGGTTGACCCTTTAAATCTGTACAATAGATTTGCAGTTTTTCTCACCGGGAAAGAAGGTATTCTCAAAGGGTATCAAAAAACAATGGAATTCTGGGATTTAACATGTCACAGTTCACTCTTTCAAATCCTAAAAATATCAGAAATAAAACAAACACAACATTTGTTTTGAGATGTTTATGACCAAAAGGAATTACTTTATATCATATTTGACCATTTGTAGTTCTGTTTTAAGATGTTTTCCTCCAAATAGGGTTCACTAGCATTGTTTTAGTAGATATATTTGTGTTTGTTCCCAGAAAAGAAATCTAGATGACACAATGTGTGAAGTTAGTTGTTAATATAAAGTAATAGTTTCAAATTATTTTCAAATGATGACAAGAATTATCTTATTTGACTTTTGTGAATACATTTATAAGTTCATGAGGTTATTTGAAAATTTTTAGCTTTATTTGAGTTATATAAACACTGAAATAAACAGAATTTGATATAAAATACTCCAGATATGAAATTTTCATATCTCTTAGCAATCGAAATTCGAAAATAACTCAAATTCACAAAATCATATCATTTCTTATAATACCATGCATGATATTAACAATCATAACATCATATGTTGTTTTCCATTTAAACAATTGGATGAACTAAATTGGTGTCAAATAAGCCTGGAAAACAAGATGAAAGATTAAGAGAACAATGAGTCAAAAAATGTTATATAATGTCAAGTATGCTTTTAAAAAATGCCAAAGAGTGGGAATCAGATTATTTTTAAAATTTTAAATAAATAAGGCCAATATCAAATAAAAACTAAATATTTTAGTTTGAAGAAAACACATGAGAAACATGTAAACTTATCTCTTTAGTCCCCTTTTATTTTGTTAATTGAAGTATAAACCCTGAGAAGTTCTGAAATGTGTAAATAATGAAAAGTGCTAATTTTGCAAAGTCAGTGAGGAGTTTTTAGCCATTTTATACGCAAGCTCTCATTTCTCACCAGTTTATTGTTTACTTGACCATTTATACAACTGGACTCAGGTCCATGAAAACAAAAGAAAAATCAACCAAAAGAAAGATCTACCTAATATAATACTAAAGATTATTTCAAACTAATAAGTGTGAGAATAGGAGAGAAATCCAGAAATTATGAATTAAAAGAAAACAATTTTATCTTATATTTCAGTGCTGCAGTCCGGGTGACAAGGAACTTGTATAGATTGATACAGCAGGAGTGGGAGCCATTTATTGTAGGACAGGAGGGGTATATATACATTCCACATAGCTTATCTTAATTAACATAAACTAGATACAGCATTCAACCAACAAGGAATCTTCACACTTAATGGCTCACTGGAGTTACTTCACAAACCACTCCCTCTGCAAAATGCTAGGCACCATCTAGACTTGTTTACAGACTCTAACACTTCAGGACTAGCAAAATACAAGGAAAAAATTCTTAAGAGTAATTGAATTGTATTTCTTCATTTAAAATCTCAAATTATTCAGAGAGTGATGCTAAGAAACTTCAAAAAGTTTAAATTTATATAATAGATCCTCATTCATATGGGCACATATGTCTCACTCTAAACTTAATACATAAAGTGATAAAATAATTTTCAAAATATAAATTAGGATTGAAAGATTGCTTGAAATCTAATAAATTGCTTACAGATTCCTTGAAAAATGCCTAATTTGATGATATAAGCTGATACTAAAAATTAAAATTGAAAAAAAAACCTGAGAAGACTAAATTTTCTTTTCATCTACTAATCTATACTAGAGAATAGACAAAAGGAAATGGATATTGCTCTCTTGGGTTTCTGAAATAAACAATGCTTTCCTAAACTTAGGTCCAAAATTTGAACTCTATGATTATTACTAAGAGAAACACCATGGGATAGAGTCAGAATAGATATGCATAGTTCTCAATATACTCAGAATTATACGAGGATTGCTAGCCTAAAACAAATAGTTTCTGGAATAAAGGTTTTGGGGTTTTGATTTTACACAAACTATAAATTGAAATAATTGTAGTAAACTAGCATTGTTACTTTGTTTGTATGTACACTTAAAAGGAACGCTACTAGCTTTGCTTGAATCTAGTTATTCCATATGCATTTTAGAATATTTCATTGTTTGCATTACCATGAGTCTCCAAGAATACCCAGGCTGTTGATTTAGTATTCATCTGACTAGTGGGACAAGTATGATAACAATTTTGATAACTTATAATTACTTAGCTGTCCAACATTGTGAATTTCAATCCATTACTGCAGAATATCCTGAGCATGTGGGGTTCTAATATAAAGCTTGTAGGAAAAAAAAAACAATTTCCAAACCATTCTGAAAAGAAAGAAAGTTTAGAAGTTTCTTAAAAGATTACATGTATGCTTACTGTATGTCTTAAGAGTTAAATTATTTTTTTACCTAGAGAAATTAATTAATATACTGATAGAAATATGCAAACATGAATTTTAATCAAAGTTTCATTTGTTACTTCCTCCAAATTGAGATAAGTCAAATGGCCTTTAAGAAGTGAGTAATCACATGGAATAGAACAGAACAATAAAAAAATGGATTGCTGATTATAAGTAAAAAATGCAGGAATCTCAAAAACATTGTATAAGCTAAAGGTATTGGCACAAAAGATTATTTACTCTTTGAATTGATTAATTTCAAAATCCAGAATGGAATAAAGAGAAAAAAAAAACATGTCTGTGGCTAGTGATCTTGGAAAGGTTTGCTGCAAACAGAGCAGTGAATTCTCTGAGGCTGGAAATTATATTCTATATCTACATTCAATCAAGATTGCAGGATATATACCTTTGTTGAAGTTAATGGGAAAGTTCTTCACTTAAAATAGGGATATATATTAGATGTAAATATATCACCACAAATATGATTTGAAAAAATGGGACTTAAACAATTTTATGCAATTTTCTTTTAAAAAAGAGAAATGTGACTGTACTAATGTGTAGTATTCATTGAAACTAATGATCCTGAAATTTGCAGATCATACTAACTGAAATCACATATTATTAACCATATTTGCAAAAGGAAAGATAACTAGTGTAACCACAAACAAGATTTCCTCACCATTTTAATGTTCCAAGGAAATAGGTTCACAAATTCAACATATCTTAAAATTTTTGATTATTTAATTTAGATAAAATTAATATACAACATATTAATATACAAGTTATTGTGTAAATAGGAGGGTAAAATCTACACAATAAGTCTACGAAATGATTCTGTTGCATACTTTCTTTGGCCACTTGATCCTTACAATCTCCAACTATTTGTGTAATCATAAAGCCACAAATTTTTATTCATTTTGTTTATAATAAAAAAAGTCATTAATATACACTTTTTTGTTTTCTGTTGTGTGATGCCAACAAGTTATTCGGCAATAATTACTAAATTCATGTTGTATTCCTAAATATTAGACACAATTCTCTTGCTTCAAAATATTATTTTAGATAGAAATAGATTTTTGAATGCCAATCAACATTCTGTGAAATTTTGAACAAAAAGTACACATCAGATTCACTACAGAACTTCTCTTGAGGGACAGTGTTAAATCATACTGCTCTTATTTCTGACAGTAAAAGTTCTAAATTTCATGAGTTCAAAAATCAGGCTACCAAACATTCTTATATAAAAAGGATACTTAGTCAATGCATATAAAACACACACACACACAATTTAAGACTGCTCAAAAGCTGAGATAATTGAATCCTGATATGGTTTAATATGACCATGTTGAAATCCAAAATGTAATATATTTGGAGGTGGAGTCTTTTGGAATGAATTAGATATTGGGACCAGAGCCCTAATGAATGCCAACAGAGCCCTTGTTTAAAAAAAAAAAAAAAAAAAGCTTAGGAGAGACACCTTGCTCCTTCTGCTAAGTAAGGGCACAGCACTAAAGAAATGTTTATGAAGTAGGAAACAAGTCCTTAATACACACAAAATCTTTCAGCCCATTGATTTTGAATTTTCCAGCCTCCAAAGTATAAGAAATGAATTTCTGCTGTTTATAAGCTACTTAATAATCTATAATAATACTTAGATTATTGTATTTTGTGTTGGCAGCCTTAATGGACTGAGATACATAATTATCACATTTTAACCTGTCTGAAATTAGGATATGTCTTTTAACTGATGCTATCTCATAGTAACTGAAGATAGGTGATAATAATGATGAAGCACACAAAGAGCAAAGTGAATAGAGCACAGTACATGATGACTAAACTAGGGAATAAATGAATATGTACATAGCTATACACTTATATGTAACCTATAATATAATATATTTTTATATAGGAATATAACATAAGATAGATTATAAGGCACAAAATAAATATGAGATAAATGCATAATATTGAAAGTGTATTTTCTTAAAATCATATAATTCTAAATATATATAAACTGAAAATATCTCAAATGGATATTGAAATGATAATATTAAAATAACAACTTAGAAATCAACAAAAAATCACAATGTCACAATGGGAGAAATTAGACATATCTCTTCAAGAATTTCCTGTGAAAATAGGGAACATTAATAGGGATATAGAAGAATTGAGCAGCAAACTTAGCAAGCTTGATCTAAGGTTGATTAGAATGTTGCATTAAAATTATGTGGTCAGGGGCTGGGGTTGTGGCTCAGTGGTAGAGATCTTATATGATATGTGTGAGGCACTGGATTTGATCCTCAACACTATATATAAATTTAAAAAAAATAAATGATAAGATACATCAACTACTGAAAAAAAATTTAAAATTATAGAGGTCAAATTTTCCTTGTGCACACATGGAATATTTATAAACATTTATGTCTTCAATCTGCATTATATATGCTGTATTTTGATATGAAACATATGTTAAAAATAACATATTAAAAATCCCTCTAAATTTAAACCTTTAAATAGCAAATATCTGAATAACTCACAGTAAAGGATAAAAAGAACAAAAAGAAAAGTAGCAATTTTAAATAAAATGAAGTAAAAATAAACTAAGACAATTAGATTATTAACAATTTATCTAAATTCGAATTTTTGGTAACATGTAGCTTTAAGTGCTAATATATGGAACAGTGAGAATAACAGCTAAGTGGGCAATCTGAGTAGTTAGACAACAATAAGACAAATTAAGACTGGAAAAAACAATGATAAGAGAACAAAAATTAAGGAATAACAATTTATCATTAGAAGGAATAGAACTAGGTATCTAGTATTAGGCATTGTCTTATTGTCTATTATTTTCACTACAATCATTTTTTTGTCTGGTGATAATATACACCTACCATACTGGGTCTTCATTTATTTATTACTGATGGAATTAAGTTGACACCCATTTAAATCATATTTCTTTCCATACCAATTGGATTGCCTTTTTGTTTTATATTGTAGAGATTCTTTATTTCTGGATAAGTGCCTTTCAGTGTGTGTATGCACACATACATATTACATATAAAATATAAAATACACACATATTTTTCATATCACCCTCTTAATTGTATTGAAGATAAATTCTTAATTTTGTCATAATCTTTTTTGTCATTACTTTATTTTTGTGGAAGTTGTTTTGTTTAAATATATTTTGCCTACTGAAAGATCCTACAGATATTCTCTTTGTTTTCCTCTGTGACTTTTATTGCTTTCATATCCAGATTTACCTTTGCAATCAACCTGGAATTACTTATGCATGGCATGTGATAGTACATCAAAACTTTTTTTTTCTGTCCATAAGCTCAGTTTTCACATTACCATTTAATGATTTTGTCATCATTTTTGCCCTTTTCCATTTGCCTCCCCTCTTGTCAATAACACATCATCCTAATTTCTTTGGTGGTAGATTTTGGTATCTGAAAGTGTAAGACTTTAAGTTTGTTCTTCATGATTACCTTGCTATTCTTAGTTCTTTTTTACTCTCCTTTCACATATTTAACTCAATTTGCCAACTTCCCCAAGATATTGCTAGAATTCTGATGAAAATTCAGTTCATCCACTAGAATA
This sequence comes from Urocitellus parryii, assembly GCF_045843805.1. Lineage (NCBI taxonomy): Eukaryota > Metazoa > Chordata > Mammalia > Rodentia > Sciuridae > Urocitellus > Urocitellus parryii. Next base: position 35,694,116 of record NC_135533.1, read on the forward strand.
ATTTTCACAGTATTAACAAATCTCTATTATTTAGCCTTCCCTTCTAAACACTATTATTTATTTTTTAGTCATTTATTTAGTTTGTTTTATTTTGTTCTCAATGATATTCTTATAGGATTCATACAAGTTGTACACATTCCTTATATTTATTGCTAGTATAAGAAGCTATTAAAAACCATAAAATATTTTGTAGCAATATGGTGCATTAGATACGTTTGGGTTTTATATATTACATATCCAGTGACCTGATTACTACCCTTATTAATTGTAAATTTATCTATAGTTTTTATTAGAATTTATTTGTATACAGTCATTCTATATGCAAATAATTAGTTGATCTCTTCCTTAAAATATTTAACATGTTTTAATGTTTTATTGAACTGACTGGAATATTCAGTAAACCTGCTGAACAGAATTATAATGAAGGTCATTTTAATCTCAATCCTCATAATAGGAAAAATGTTGTTAATGTTAATAGTTCACAAATACATATGTTCTAATTGTAAAATTTTTATAAACATCTTTTCAAGAAAAAGTTATTATCTACTACAGCCTGCAGAGATGTTAATTCAGAAAACCAGTGAGGAGTTATGGGGAATTAGAAAAGATAAACAGACACACAGAGAGAGGAAGGTGAGACCAGATGGGACATTACTTTCTGATGGAGAGTAATCACACAGAGCTAGCTCAGCACATTTATTATATAAGTTTTAACATCAAAATCTTTTTCTGTAAGACATTTTTTTTCAAAGCAAGCAGACTGAAGGATGAGGCTCTGGATAGGCAATTATAATTATACGTTTTGAGCTCATAATTCTCTACCACCAGCAGCCGGTATCTGAATTCAGGGTCAAGACTGATAGTGCCATGGTATACACAGAACCTCCTTTGAGAAAGTGTCACCATAGCAACTGAGGAGTCTCAACTTGTGACTTTGCATAAGGAGTTCCCAGCACAGGAACACTCTTGTGGAAGAACAGTCAGAGATCATAATTTAAATCATCACTCTCAACAATTACCATCATGGTAATTATCTTATAACTTTTTAGAATGAATGAGTGTTGAATTTCATCAAATGTTTGCTCATTACATACCAACATTTCCCCTCCGTGTTAATTTGGTATTTTTTCTTTTAATCTATTAAGCAATGTCTTTGCTATAGACATTGGTATTTTTTCTTTGAATCTATTAAGCAATGTTTTTGGAGTGATGGATCCTTCTCCATTCTTAATATTTTATGTTTTGTGTGTTCTCTATGTCTCTCTCTTGAGGACTCTTGTGATTACACAGATCCCATCCAAATGATCTGGGATAATCTCTTCATCTAAAAATACTGAGTTTAATTACCTCTGTAAAACCTTTTTTTTCTTTTATGTAAGGCAATAGATTTAAAAAAATGGGAAGAGAGGCATAAATATCCTGGGGCCATGATTTTGCCCGCTACATGCAGCTTGCTAAATATATATATTTTCTTTTAAAAAAATTGTCTTAATTAGTTATACATGATGGTAGAATACATGTTGACACATCATACACACATGGAGTATAAATTCTTCTGGTTATAGATGATATGAAACTACACCAGTTGTGTAGTCATATATGCACATAGTGATAATATCTGATTCATTCTACTATCCTTCCTACCCCCATAACTCCTTACAACCCTTTACTCCCCTCTGCTTAATCCAAAGTACCTCATTCTTCCATAGCTTCCCCTTATTGTGAATTAGCCTTCTTATATTAGAGAAAACATTTGGCCTTTGGTTTATTGGAATTGGTTTATTTCATTTATCTTGATATTCTCCAGCTCCATCCATTTGCCTGCAAATACTATAATTTCATTCTTCTTTAAGGCTTAGTAACATTCCATTGTGTATATATACCACATTTTCTTTATCCATTCATCTACTGAAGGAAATCTAGGTTGGTTCCTTTGTTGGCCATTGTGAATTGAGCTGCTGTAAACATTGATGTGGCTGCATCACTGTAGTATGCTAATTTCAAGTCCTAGAAGTGTAGCTGGGTCAAATGGTGATTCCATTCCAAGTTTTCTAAGAAATCTTCATGTGGCTTTTCATAATGGTTGCACTAATTTGCAGTCCCACCATCAATGTAAGAGTGTATGTTTTTCTCCACATCCTTGTCAACACTTATTGTTTCTGGTATTCTTGAAAATTGCCATTCTGAATGAAGTGAGATGAGATCTTAGAATAGTTTGATTTTCATTTCTCTAATCACTAGAGACGAACATCTATCTATCTATCTATCTATCTATATATATATATTTGTTGATCAATTGTATTTCTTATTCTTTGAAGTGTCTGTTCAGTTCCTTACCCCATTTATTGATTCGGTTATTTGTTTTTTTTGGTATTGAGTTTTTGAGCTTGTTGTGTATCCTGGAGATATAATACCGATCTTCTCCCATCTGTAGGCTCTATCCTTTATTGATTGTATTTTGAATCCTTCCAATTTATTTATTCTTGATTTTACTTCTTGTGCTTTGGGAGCTTGGTTAAGGAAGTCAATTCCTAAGCAAACATGGTAAAGATAATATCTTAAATGCTTTAGTTTTTAAACTATAGTATATTTACTGAATTTACCTCTTTTTCCTTAATTTACTAAGAACAATGTGGTTAAAAGCTCTGATTATGACTTTAGATGTCTTTTAGTGCCATAACTTGAACTTTATATGGTTTAAGTCTATGTAATTAGTAAACATAAATCTCATTTTATGATAGTTTTACTTTTGCCTCTGATGAGAACATATGTAGACCTAACAATACTTTAAGTTCTATAATTTACACATTACTTTTATGCTATCAATTTTCAGATTATTATTTACCCACTAGTGCATAATTATTTTAAACAGTTATCATTCCTTCAGTTCTGCTCATCCGCATTTCATTTCTTTATAATTCTTCTTAGCTATGATTCTTGCTCAAGAATTATTGTCATCTATCAAGATATTCCTTTGGTGTGTTTTTAAAGTTTTTGTCTGATGATGATAAAATCTCTGTATTTTTCTGAATATGTCCTCACTTTAATTTCATATTTGGAGGATTTTTTCTATGGATTAAGACTTTAAAATAGACAATTTATTTTCCACAACTTGAAAGTACTTATTGGCTCTATTTAATGTTACTTAATTCCTGTTAACAATATATTCCAATATAAAACACTCAGGAAGAACTATAATGGGTGTTTTTAAATTTATTGTTTTTGTCTGGGTTTCAGATATTTTTAAGATACACGTATATCTAATTTTCTTTTTAGTAATTCTGACAATTTTCTTTCACTAATTTTATTTTGTATTTTTGTTCTATATCTTCTATTATTGCTCTTATATTTTTCACTTTCCCCCTTTTTTGAAACTAAAATAACTTATATTCTAAGTCACTTTTCTAGGTCTCCTATGTGTCACATTCTTTTATAATAATTTTTCTCTCTATGCTTCATTCTACATATTTTCTTACTGTATACTTTTCCTGAAACAAATAAACAAAAAAGGTCTTTTCTGCTGTGCCCAATGGCTTTTAAGATTCTTTCTTGTTTTTTTTTAAATTATTTTTTGTCATTTTATACTTTATTGATCCTACTTCATTATTTTATAAATATTTTCAAAAATCCTCACCTTGCTAACTATTTCATTTTACATATTAATAACAGTTTTAATTTATCTTTATTTTTTTTTACCTAACAACTTCAAACCCTATCATTTTAGCTTCTGTTTTTCTTGTCTCTCTTTTCTCTTCATTTTCAGTTATGGCAAGTTTTTCATCAAAAGTTGGACACTGTCAAAAAAAAAACAAGAAGATTAAAACTAAGGAAGCTCTGATAATATCCATTTTTTTTCTTAGCAGGCAAGTACAATAAGGGAAAAGAGTTTGTTTGGGAATATAATATTTCAGTGCTAGATTTCAGGATTTTTTAGGACTGTATTTTCTAGTTCACACTAAATATTAGGAATATGCTTTCAGATATCTCAAATATAGGCCTCAGGTGTTCTCCAGAGCCTCTCCTATTTAGAAAAGTATGGATTTAATTTTTTTATATTTTCTCTCCTAATAATGATGCATGTCATAGAAAACAGAGTTATTTTAGATTTCCATATCTTAATAGTCCAGCGGCAAAATGCATATTGACAAAGAAGATCTCAAGCTCTTACATGATTTTCCTACTTTCATGGAAATTTGTCTCTGATATTGTAGCAGAAAAGATGCTCCCAATTGCCTTTCAATAGTTATTTGGATATGATGTCCAGATATCGAATTTGTTTTGAATGAGAGGGTTCACCTAATACATGCTACAGGACATAACCACAAATTGCAGTCTCCTATCTTTATGGTCCATAATGTTGCTAAAGAAAAGCTGTAATGATGTGTAAGAAGCAATTTGTTATTTTCCTTACCCAGTGATATGTGTTCACTTTTCCCCAAATAGAGCAGACTCATTCCATTGTTAACATTTCCCAACAGTGAGTGAACAGAACTGCTATTTAGGACATGGAAAAAACAACAATAACAAAATCCTGCACATATCACTATTGCCTAGTTGTACAGATAAAACAGGAAATATGAATTTTTGCAATGACTCTTAAGTAAATAAAACTTTTCTAAACAACATATATTAAATAAGTATATGATTAAAAAAATAAATCACTTGTCAGTAGTCTTTGCAAGTGGCACCAACAGAGAAAATCAAGTTTAAAAAAAGCATTATTAATATTATTATTGATAAAGAAAAGTAAATCAAGTAAAGACTAAGGATGCAGTTAGTGTTAGGAGTGATTTGAACCTGAATTTCAAATTCTGTCAGAACTTTCTCTCAGCTTCTCTTATCTTTCTCAGAAGAATCCTGAGACGTGCCATTCTTGGATTATATATATGCAAATTTCCATTACTTAATACCTGAGATAATTAGCTTAAAACCAGGAAAGGTATAGTTCATAGGTTTTGAGGTTTCAGTGCATGTTTTGTTGGCATCATTGTTTTAGGGTACCTTAAATGTCTGGGAGCACATGGTAGAACAAGGAGCTCACCTCTACCTCATGTAGCCAGGAAGCAAAACAAGAGAAAGAGTAAGTGGTTTGGGTCCTTTATCCCCTTCCAGGTAATACCCAATGACCTCATTTCTTTCAGCTAATATCCTCTTTTAAAAAGTTTCATCACTTCCCAATAGTGCCATAGATTGGGGCTATTTTAGCACATAGGAACTTTGTAGGCATTTAACATCTAAACTATAGAACATGCTCAACACTGAAGCAATCACACTAGATATAAAGCATGTGTATTCAATGCTCTATATCTGCCAAATGAGCTGCTATTTGTGGATGGCCAGTGTACAAGTTATCAAAAGATATCTGTTCATCAAAACATCATCTACAATTAGTATGTAAAATTATAGCAATTTTAATTAAATCAAGATCATATGACATTACTCAATTAAAATACATTGAAAATTTTACTAAAATGTTTATCATATAATATAAAGAAATGACAACAATTAGATTAATAATAATAATAAATTTATTTATTATTTTTTTAATCTAATCCATTTTTAGGTCATCCAAGAATTGATTTTGTGATCATTACCACTAAGAGTTTAATCATTGTTTTCTATAGTGTATATGCTTATATACTTCTATTGCTTATTATTTTCTTTTACAATGTATATTTTTAATAATGCTGTATATTAATACCCATGGAAGTAATCAACAGAGAATTCATTTTTATTCAAAGCCAATTTAGTTTTTGTAAGTTTTTTTTTTTACTTGAATTGTTTCTCTTATGGACATATTATTAAAACACAAACAAATTGATTGTGCTAGAAGGAAGTAGCTTTGAATATAGGTATAGATTACTTAGGTTAAAGACAGAGCACATGAGCAATATAGATTCTGAAGCCACTAAAATACCTACGCAGATACAAATTAGTCATATAGTTATGTGTAATAAATCATAAGGTTTCTATTTCCAATGAACATTAATACACTTGGTGTCCCTAAATTTGTCATAGTTTAAATGCAAATAATTTTGCTTCATAAGAAAGACAAATCTACATTGATAAAAGATAAAACTCTTTTAAAAGCAGAGCATAAATTGAGGGGAAAAATGGGAATGTGTAAGCAACAACAATAAAACTTTTTATAAATGTGAAAATAATTTGAAAATATCATGGCAAATTCTAAATAATTAAATTTATGGTTGATTATAATATTATTAATTTAAGACATCTATTCTTTCTACCAAAAGTCAAACTTAGATGCCAAAATATAATGGGTATTTTGATAAAATTATTGAAACTAACAGGAATTTGCTATGCAATTATAATAGACAAAATTTAAATTTAGCAGTGATAGTGACAGAAGATGAAATAGCAATAAATTTCATCTTTGCATAAAATAAAAATTAAAGACTCAAATATATAAAATATTAAATGTGTCTGAGTAAAAAAAATCATATAATGTAGTAAAAATACACATCTAAAACTTTTCCTTCTGGGGAATTTCCTTATCAATATTATTTTAAACAAGGAATATTTTGTTTAGTATATGTACTGAACAGTTATGAATCAAAATGAACCAAGTCAAGAATGTCTTACTACTAAACAGTCCCAGAGGAGATTATATGGCAAAAGCATTTTGGTTTACTTACTTTTATATTTTTACAAAACATTCTTCACTGATCTGCCTCTGTGTCCTGGAGAACCACCCCCAAAATACCTGTTCTATTTTAAATAGTGCAATACAAGCTTCATTATAGGCCAAAATAATCCCCCTTGACCTTCAAAAGTACTTCACCACATACAACTGCATCAAGGTTCAGACTACATATTGTAATATTTATAAAGATTATGGTGATGATAATTATGATAACATTATGCAGTGTTTATTATGTGCCAAGCTCATTCTTAAGTGCTTAACATTCATTACCTATTATTCACAATAGACCTATAAAATACTGCAGCTATAGCATGTTAAGTATCTTGCCTAACATTACTTTACCAATCATAGGGAGAAGGTGAGGTTTCTTGCAGCCTTGCCAGGGTCTAGACACATTGTGAAACATTTCACAATTTGATTCCTATAATATTTACTATTTATAGTTAAAAAATTAACTCTTCATCAAAGAATATGTAAAAGTAAAGCACAGGATATTTAAGAGAACTCATACTTGGTTTTCTGATATCCCAACAGTAAAAAGTAAAACACTTTTTCTGAATATGTAATGTTACCAAACATGAACAACTAGATATTACACAGAGAGCAATGATAACTATATGAATTCAGTAATCATGTTAAGAAAACATTACTAAACTGAATCTATTATATGAAATATTGTTCTCAGTAATTTTTCAATGAACCAAATCAGAATTAACCTATTAACTAATTTTTTGAATTTTGTGAGTTTTAGAATGACTACATAATATTATAAATAACTTCACAAGTTTGAATGAAATCTTCAAATGCATCTCCATTCCCATTACATTTTAATTAATAAAATCATAAATGCAATGTACTACATTAAGTTTTAGAATTGTATGACTGAAATTGTTTCAGGCTAGTACCATCCTCCAAAGCACATTATTGTCTGTTCTTGAGCATCCAAATATGTCACCTCAATATGAAACCAATAGTAAATGCTGGTTCTCAGAATCATTTTAAAAATTTCATATTAGTTTTTGACATTCGTACTTTGACCAAGACAGAATCAAATAATGTCTACATTCTTATTATTATTGACCAAAGTTATTACTTCACATAATATCCACAGATGTCATGAAAGGGTTCGGCTTCATGAATTTTCAGCCTGACCTAGGTTATCTTCCACCTTCTGGACTGTACAGAATATTTTGAGACTATATGAGACTCTGATGTGAAATTGTAATGTATAAGAGAGTACTCCACAACAAAAGTAATAAAACAGAATAAAAATAATATATTTGCACATTAAATGTAAACTCATATTGTCAAAAAATTAGTGTATATACATTTAGATTTAATTCGTTTATATGTTGATACTTTCTCAAAGGTATCTTGCCAAAAGTTCTAAAAAAATTTACTTTCTTCTTTGTCATGATTGTCAAAACATAAAAGAGATATTTTCTAGGCATAGATGGTATTTTTTCTACAAAATTTTCTCTATGAACAAAGGAGTTAATCATATTTCAGAGGCACAATTATTTGAGAATTTTTTTTTTACTAACCTACATTTACTTCCATAGAAACTAGCACAAAATGGAACATCACAAGAGACTTTTGTCAGGTGAAGTTTTGCATAAAAGTTTTACATAAAAACTTTTAAAGAATTGTTTTCTGCCCAGTATGGTGGAAGAAATGACCCAAGGTTATGGCACAAATTTTATGAATAAAATCTTCACCTTGAGTGTGGAAACCTGCCTAGAGATAGAGGAATGTTTGGGCAAATATATCTTTGCATATGAAAGCCATGAATATCAGGAGATATTATGAATATGTTATAATTCACTAAAACTTACTATTGAGAGTTAAAAGGGTGAGTTTCACTATGTTTTTTTTAATGTTTCTATTTTATGCCTTTCCATGATAAGCTTTTCTTCTGTGTCCACAGTCTCCCTTTTCTTTCCCAGAAGGACAGGATGAAAAAAATCCAATAAATTAATATAATTAAATTGTTAAGGATTTACCTTTAAAAGCCTACTTGAAATATAACTGTTTGCTGCTGTTATTTATGATAGAAAATTAAAAATTAATTTATTATTTTTTCATTTTGAATTTAGTTGAAATATATATTATTTGAATTTAAAAATTAAATTAACACTAATGGGAAAACTTAGCATACTGTTTGGTTGGAATTTCAGGAATCAGTGTGGCAAAGGCTTGACTAATACTTCCGGTCCTGATTGCTCTGCATTGCCTATGCTCCATCTGGGATCTGCTCTTGAAACTAGTCAGAAAACCCAATTAACAGGAAGGCTTTTCTCTCTCCTGTATTCTGAAACAAGAATAGTCCTCTACTTAATGACATGAGCAGGAAAGTTCTGAGTTATAAAAATGTAAGTGTTCTACTGGCATATCAATAACGTTTATACTTAAATGTGAATTATACCTAAAAGCAAATGCACCTATTTCATACGGGAACAAAATCAGTGTTCAGAGGAAGTGACTTACAGTTTATTTCAAAGATCATGAATTACTACAAAAAAATAAGTGAAGAGAAAAAGAATTTAGGATTAGATCATTGTAGCATTACAGTGAATTTTAGGAACAGAGTTAAGTTTTTCAAATAGACCTCATGTTTAATGCATGGCAGTCATATTTACTTTATAAAATACTTTTTTATTTCTCTTATAATGACAAATTTGCTTTACCTCTTGGCCAGAAGTGTTATGCTTCATCCCAAAAGTGATTCTATCCCAGCAGACTGTACAGTTCAAATTGAAATTTTAAAACACAGTGTAAATCAGCCTGCTACTGGCATGCTCTAGAGGAACGAAGTTAATTTTGTATAAATAAGGTAAAATCTTTGTGTTGTTTCCAAATATGTATAAATGACTTTAACAAAAACATGTACAGGAAATTACTATAATTAATAAACTGTCTAATTTCCCGTATATATTATAATTAGCAACTTTGCAAAAGATTCTATATTATTTCGCATGCAATATTTTATTGAAATCGGAGGAAAAGAATATTGCCTAACTCATTTATTCAATAAAAAATTCATATTTTGTGTTACTTTTGATGTGATTTATTGTGCTTTTATAGGTAACAGATGCAAACAGTTGGATAATTTCATAAACTGGGTTAAATGGCCCAGTCATACTTTATATTATAAAGTCATGAGGATTGGGAGACTGAGGAAAGAGGACTACAAGTTCAAAGCCAGCCTCAGCAAAAGCAAGGTGCTAAGCAACTCATTGAAACCCTATCTATAAATAAAATACAAAAATAAGGCTGGGGAAATGGGTCAGTAGTCAAGTGTCCTGAGTTCATTTCCTGGGACATCCCCCCCCACCCCCGACACCAAGTAGTATTGGGGAAAATCTTAAGAATCTCCCAAATTTGCACTAAGCAAAACCAGAACTAAGACTCCTTATACTATTGCTGATGTCCATGATATTAATAAGAAACCAGGGCTATTAATTATAGGACTTTTCTATTTTTTAAAAACTGTACTAATTCTAAAATCACCTTATAAGAAAGACATATGGTATTTTAATTTTTAAATTTAAAATTTTAATTTCAGAAAATTGATTTATTTAGGACTTACAAACTAAAGAATGAGTTTGTCATAGTCCTAAAAACAATGAATAGGAAGCCAGAATTTGAGGCAATGTTTGAGTGCTTGCAAGGGGTGTGCTTTTTCGACTATAATAAATGAAACAGTGATGATTTATGTTTGACCAAAGACATACTCAGTCACAACACTCACTTTTAGAGGGAATGTGTGTTTTTTCAGTAGTATGTAGTAAAGTGAAAAGAATATTAAAGTTCTTTTGAAGCTGACAAATTTTATGCAGCACCATATTAGCATCTTCTTATGTCTGTATTTTAATAGTGATCCTCTTAGTTATCAAATATGTCATTGGCACATATGTATTTTTTCCTGGCCTGATGTTTATATTGTTTCTGGGAACTAGCCTTGCATTAAACATCAACTTTTGCATAATTTTCATAAAATGGGTTTATCGGTTGTGTAAACCATGGTGTGAGTGGTATGGTTTTTGTAAAGAAAAAAAAATTAAATAGTTTTTAGTTATACATGTACACAATACCTTTATTTTGTTTATTTATATTTTTGTGATGCCGGGGATCCAACCCAGTGCCTTACATGTGTGAGGCAAGCACTCTGCCACTGAGCCACAACCCCAATCCAAGAAAAAAAAATCTTTAAAGTTGCATTATTTTTGGCAATTATTTATTGAGCACCTATTAATTGGCTGACATAAATTTGTAGTGATAGGCACTGAATACCATAAAGATTTACTGTCCTCATTTGTAATTAAGCAGGGATTCATGTTAGATTATCAGAAACTTATTTCAGTGACTTCAGAGATTTAGGTTTGATATAAAGAACCAATTAATTTGACTCTTGCCTAAACAAGGGATGCTTCCCTTTAGAGATTTTTTTCTAATCATGGCATGAACTTATTTGACATTGTATTATTTTGCCACATCAAGAATGAGAATATAGGGAGACGTGCTATCCAAAGCTGTTAAAAGAGCTGAGGATGCTGGAATTTTCAAATAACTCAGTGGAAAATAATTGGGGTTTCATGCCTTGAATTCCCACAGGGCCAAGATAATAAACAATGGTTTGAGTTTATATTTAGAAGTTTCTGGTTTATGTACAGTTGAGGTAATAATAATAATTTCCTAACTACTACTAAAATTAAATAATCTGTATTTTCTCTAAGTGTGGTTTTAGCAAACAGTTGCCTTGATGAAAATGTAATTGGCCAACTCCAAAGAAACTATTTAGACATAAATTTATGTTTTCTAATTCTTTTTCAAGGCTACATTTGGAAAATATATTAGCTGCCTAAAAAATTATCTGAGTTCTCAGAATGTTCCTTAAATCAGGGCAAGTATTTCCAAAATGATAATATGTTTATTAAACTGTAAGAAATATTTTATAAACAAAAATTTTGCAAGCCCCATTATGTCTAGTAGATTACTAAATCTTAAAACATATCTGTACTTTAGCCCTTTAATCGGGCATGCTGAGAATGTCTCTGGTTGAGTTAGAAAGAAAAATAAGTCAAATGGTTGCTCAGCATCCACTACAAACACAGGAAGAAGTGAAAATTGAAGAGTTAAGAATTAACAAAACTCTTTATTATGATTTGAATATGAGGAGTCCCCCCAATCCCCATGTGTTAGGTAATACAGGAATGTTCAGAGGTGAAATGAGTAGATTATAAGAGTTTCAACCTCCTTGGAGGATGCATCCACTTGATGGATTAATAATTTGAATTATCACAGTAACTGTAGGCGGGTGGGGCAGGTCAATGAGACATCCCTTTGGGGATTATATCTTCTCTGTGGCTTTCCTCTCTCTCTCTTTTTCTTCACATCCTCTCTCTTTTCTCGTGGCTGCCATAAGTTAAGCAGCTTTCCTCCTTCATGCTCTTCTGTCATAATGTTCTGCCTCCCCTCAGGCCCAGAGCAATGGATTTGGCAAACCAAAGACTGAAGCCTCTGAAACCCTTGAGTTAAAATAAACATTTTCTCCTCTAAGTTGATTTTGTTTGGGATTTAGTCACACGTACAAAAATCTGACTAATATGCCTGGTCTTTGTTAGAGGTATTTTTATAAGATATTTATAATAGTTAATTGAGACATCTGGAAAAAGTATATGAGTTAATAAAAAATATAGTTTATAGCTTGTACTGTGTGTGTGTGTATGTGTGTGTGTGTGTAGTTCTTTCAAGGATTGTGTGTTTGCATGTTAGGTAGAATGAAGTGTTGAGGCAAAGAGGAAGCAATTACATAGTCATGATGATAGAGGAAACCCAAAAATCTATAGCGAATTGAGAGCAAATATAGGGAATACATGGTTGTGGCAATGATGGTGCCTTGAGAGCTGAGTCAGGAAGAATCATTTAGCATTAATCAGATGAAGAAAGAATGAGTGGTCTGAGACATTTTTTGAGATAGGTTCTGTTAAACTCCGAGGAATTTAGGAAAAAAATGTGTAAATTATAAGTTGAAACATATTAAGCTAGGGCAGGAATGAGGAGGATATTTTTGATTCACTAAATATATGATATTTGCTCCATAAACTATGTAGGAACAACTGATAAGCTTTTATGCAAAAGGGAGCAAACATTCAAGTATTTCCCGGTAATGGTGTATCAACTTCTACGTTTTGCATTTTCTCTTAGATTCAGTTATTAGGACATACTAAGGAAGTTGTTATATGTCATTTTATCAATCTCCATCACTGCTTTCTAAGATATCCTCAAGTTTGCCAGGCTGATTTCATAATGCAAATTCTTAGATCATAATAAGTATTCAAAGATCTTTTGAGGCAGCTGAGGACCATATCAGAGACTAGTCACTTGAAGACAAAGAAGGTCACCTATTTTTCTCATTCATGTGGCTGCCCCTATTTTCAAAACTTACTCTAAGATTGTGGGAAAATGTTTGACAGATTCCTAAAGTTAATTCATATTATTATTGAGTCTTAAACATTAAAAGCCATTTAGCATCTCAATTATCATAAAGGCAAATGAGAAGGAACAATAGAAATAAAAATTGGAGACAATAGAGTTGAAATTCTCTGTATTCATTGCATTGGAAAGATTTCTGGATTAGATCAAAAGAGAGTAATATCATTCCTTTCGGTTGTTAAATGAATATGGAATAAACTAGAGAAAGGCTCTGGAAACACAATAGTTTGCAGGACTGGTTCCTGTGAACTGAAGGAGAGTGCTTTTAATATAACGTCGGCATGTGCTGCAGCTATGAAGGACAGTGGTTTTACTTTTGTTAAATTTTAGCACTTTTTTAAAAAAATTATTTAACAGATAATCAAGATATCTGGAAAATATGAGTTAATTAAAGTATTTTATAATGTGCTCAAAGACATAACAGGAGAATGCATTTAAGCTTCTTTAGGAAAATGTGATTTTTTAAAAATTCAATTTGTGTGTCAAGGAAGCATTGGAAAATAGTACACACAAGATTGAAAATAAATATAGTGAATTAATTCTCTCACAGCACAGTCGTGAAATAAAACATTCAATTAATAAAAACAGTCACTAATTCTTTAAAAACAATGACACTTATTTGAACACCAATTTGAGCAAACATAAAAATTTCATAAAGAGAAGATATGTGCACAAATAGCCTAAAATGAAGGTAGAATAACTATGAATTCATGTGTTTACAGGTATATGCATGTGCATATTCGTGCATATATCAGATTTTGGCAATTCTTTTAAAATCAAATTTTTATGTAAAATGTTTCTGTTAGTAAAGAAAACATTTACTTAAAATGTATCTGTTGTAATGAAGTAAGTTTTAATTTAATTATATTTTAGTTACATTGTAAAGATTAGGTGGGGGAGCAGAGGCTGCACTGTGCTTCCCAAAATTCATATTTTGATATTTTGATGTCCCATAACCTAGTATCTCAGAATGTGACAAAAAATAATATTTAGAGAGAGGGCCTTTGAGAAATAATTAAGTAAAATGGCAGCATACCACACGGCCAAGCAATGAGGACCTCAAAAAGAAATGAATGTGCCAACACCTTCATCTTGGATGTTGAGCCTCCATAATTGTTAAAAAATAATTTTTTTTGTTTGATTTATAAGGTTCCCAGTCAGTAGCACTTAATTGTAGCACTCATAGCAAACAAATATACCATGTAAAATATATTTGTCAACTTCGTTAAGATATAGGGTTGGTTGGAATGTGCTGTAAATTTAGCACACATAATGGAATTCAGAGCTTTGGAGTAATGGGACTCCACAAACGTGAAGATGATGCATAGACTATTTGGTAAATATATTGTTTCTCCATATCCAAGGTTTCCTTCTCCATGGACTCAACCAACTTTAAACTAACAATAAAAAAAATGTTTTCTTCCTGCTGAACATGCACAGACATTTTTTTGGTCAATATTCCCTAAATAATACAGTATACCAAATTTATATATAGCATTTATATTGTATTAGATATTATAATAATGTAGAGATGAGTTAAAATACAGATGCTCATTCATTTAATATATGATTACATCTGATAAACCTATTGTAAGATGAAAATTTCACAAGTCAAAAATTCATGTGATACACCTACTCCGACAAGCAACAAAGCTTAACCTAACCTATCTTAAAAGCATTCAGAACACTTGCATTACTCTACAGTCAGGTAAAATAATCAAGCATAAAGCTATTTTATGACAAAGTGTTGGATATCTCATGTGATTTACTGAATAGTGTAGTGAAAATGAAAACTAGAATGGTTGTATAGGTCTGCTTTCACTCAATTTTAAATTGAAAAAATCATTAAATCAAACCCAACATCAAGGACCATATGAATGAAATTATGTGCCCAGGCATATGCAAATACTGCACTACTACAAGGATTTGAGCTTCCATGGATTTAGATACTCAAAGGGGTCCCAGAACCATTTCACAATGGATAATGGGGACCATTTGTAATACAGTCAAAATTATGAGATTTGAGCTAGAATATAATTGCAAAAGGAGTCTTTGATGGTATCCTTATTGACACAAGATGATTATGCTGAACTAACTGATTTGGCTGTGGGTAAGACTGGACTCATTTACTTCCATTTAGCTATTCAGAAATGTCACCTTTTTTTAGAATGATAATTTCTTATTCACAATACTTTCTATGAATGTAAATACCTTTAAAACAATTTTTTTGTTAAGAGATCTTTATTTATTTATATGCAGTGCTGAGAATCGAACCCTGTACCTCACACATGCCAGGCAACTGCTCTACAACTGAGCCAGGACCCCAGCCCCGGATGTAAATACCTTTAAAAATAGTTACCATCTTTGTTTTGTAGTTCTATTACAAAACAGGCATATTTATAGTTGAGGGATAGAGAAGAACAATATTAATGAAATAACTATGCTGTAGCCATGGTTATTAGATTAAAGAAAATGCTATCAAAATATTTTGTCACTTATTTGTCATAAAAAATGAAAGGTGAGTAAAAATTAAACTTATCAAATACTAATATGAGATCAGCATTTCATGAAGTCTTAGAAATTAAATTTCATGTTTTTATTTTTTTGGTATATGGCCTATAGGAGTTTGACTTAACATAAAAATCATTAACTTCCTAGAAAACAAAACAAAACAAAACAAAACAAAAACATACATACAAAATAGAACTTCATGACATTTTATTTTTATTTTATTTTTTCAAAGATTTTGTGAAAAGCAAAAGCAAATTAAATATCTTCTACTCACCTGTACACAGTAGGATATTTCTTAAAGTAAATAAAAACCTCATTTTGCTAGTAAATTGAACATACTTTAAATGCATTAAAGGTTCTCACTAAAGAAAGCATACCATAAACATAATGAAACTTACCACCAGTTCTGAACATTTGAATTTTACATACTCAAAGTGGGACACATCTGTATTTCTATTAATCATTCATTAAATGTAAAATGCTTCCTATGCTGGTGACAACAGGAACACCTACGGGGTAACTGTTTGAAGTTTGAGGCTTTCCTGATTTCACTCCTGTGCTTCCATGTCTTGTAGGAAAGGAAGTCATAATTACCCAAATGATGGTACATTCTGTCAATTTCTCATTCATTAAGGAATTGATAAACAGTAATAAAAAAAAAAGGCTGTTAGGCAAAAAGTAGATAGAGAAAATATTGCCATGTCAAAAGTGAGTGGAAACTCCTTTAATCAAATTCCTAAACTAAAGAAGTGGAAATTCAGGCCTCTTCAAGGTCATAAATATTCTCACTGGTTAGAGTGCTGTGGCTTAGTAGTCAGGGCAATGAACAATGCCTAGGCATCTAAAAAATAAAAAAAATAAAAAAATAAAGAACCCCGTGGAGGGTGGAAGAAGCTTGCAAAAATTCTTACCTTTGTGATGCTTGGGAAGCCCCTGGAAATTTGGCAGATATTAGCTGTGTGTTTCATTTTTAGAGAGGACATTTTTGTAAGGAGAAAAATTTAAAAAAATAACAGAAATTTATTCCTAGGCTAAGCTTTTGCTCCTTAGCCTTGCTTTGGCAGCACAAAGCTAGATCACCTACTACCAGATCCCTCTGTCCAGCAGCATTGACCATGAGGGGCTACCACAGAACAATGTATTCTGCCCTTGAATCCTGGCCTTCTCCTTTACAACTGACCCCCTCCATTTTATTCAGTATTCAATCTCTGCCCAACGCCACTGTTGATACATGAAATTGTGGTATCTGGAGATGGCCCAGGCTGGATATAAAACAGAGATTCAATTTGATCAACTTCCTTTTCCCCAAACTACTGCATATCACCAAATGCCACCTGATCTACTCAGTTTTAAAACTCTCTCCTCCTCCTCCCTCTCTCTCTCTCTCTCTCTCTCTCTCTCTCTCTCTCTCTCTCTCTCTCTCTCTCAGCTTGGAAAGATTTTGGAAAATTCTTACATGTGTAGCCCTGGGGATTATATCATTTATCTAGCTCAGAGGTATGTGTAGGCTAGTCAGTGTTGCTCATTCTGACAATACAGTCTCTTGAACATTATATATACAAATTACATAAAAAGGCACTTGGATTTCATTATTTCCCATATTTTCAACCCTGAATATTTATTTTGGCCTTAATTTCACATTTATTTAATCATGAGTGGGATTTTGGAAAAGAGTGCAGTAAACAAACATATGGACTCAAATCTCTTCACTGCTTTTAGGATAAAATTCAAATGCATAGGCAGGGTTTGCTAAACTCTTCTTGCTGTGCTTGCTTCACATCTACCTCTGAAATTCACCTTTCACGCTTATTTCCTTCAGTCCCTCAAATGTACCAGGTCCTCTAGGACCTTAGGTCTTTGAACCTGTGATTATCCTTGCCAACAAAAACATTGATTTTGTTTATCATCAAAGTTCTAAAACCCATTTCAAAAAATGTCTGTTTAAGTAATGATCTTTACATTGTATACTTGTAAAACATTTTATATATTTAAAGAAAAAAATAAACCCAGTGTCATTACTTTTGTTAGCATATTTTTGATTTTGTGAAAAGCAAAATTACAAAAAGTTTCTAGCCACATATGTAGCTTATATTCTCAAAATGTATTTTTCTATTTATCAAACTATAATGTATGCTAAAGTATAAAATATTTTGTGAAACATGGCTTTCTACCTTTCTTTCTTTCTTTCTTTCTTTCTTTCTTTCTTTCTTTCTTTCTTTCTTTCTTTCTTTTTTGGTGGTTCTGGGGATTGAACCCAGGGCTTTGGGCATGCAAAGGAAAGCAATCTACCAACTGAGCTATATCTCCAGTGCAAGTAAAATGTACTTTTAAAATTACACATGAAGATCAATTATATGATCAATTATCCTGGAGGCTGGTTCATCTGGGGCCCACTCTAAGGGAAATTAATTACTTACTCTGTAGTATATATTTTACATAATATATTCATTCATCTTATAGTCCTTTAACTCAAACTGTAAGACATGTATTCCCTTGTACATGTATTTTGCCTCATGATATATGGTTTATTTACATTGTAGAAACCCTTTCTCGTCTTATGTGGGCCATGGTATTGAATATATTTTTGTCTGTGTGTTGATTTTGCTGGCCTCAATTCAATCCCTCACATCAATCTTATAAAATGTATACATTAACTGTATACATATTTTAATGATTATAAATGGAGGACCTTGATATAATGAGTTATTGCAAAATTGATTATTTTACTGATGTTAGAAGGATGATACTCAGTTGAACTAATGTATATATTTCATGCCTGTATTACTTTTTCATAAGTTCTATTGGAGCAAAAGAAGAGACTGTAAAAATACACTTGGTTTGGGTTTCAAAGAGGTTTTTCTATGTTAAAGAATGTATACTTTATTTTTTTAATGACTGAATATTTTAAAGAACTGAGACAAGCTTTTGTCATTTGTATATGCATGTTTGATAGTCACCTATACAGAAATATGACCCAAAATCCATATTAAGTATATGACCTAGCACATAGATAGCACATGCATTTGTTCCTCAGTATCCATGTGCAGATTTGCATCAGAACCCTTCTTTACAATTACATCCAAATCTAGGTTGCTCAAATACCATAAAATGGTGTGGCTTTTGAATACAACCCATGCACATTTTCCCATTTACTCTATCTCTAGATACCTTATAATACCTAATAAAATGTAGATGATTTGTGTTGTTATAATTTATGGTTCAGAGAATAATAACCAAAAAAATGTCTAAACATGTTTGTAAAGGCACAATTTTTTTTGTTTTCAAATATTTTTAGCCCATGGCAGATTGAATCCAATGACACAGAATTTATGGATAAATAAAGCATGAACATACAAACTGAATAAATATAAATATATAGAGAGAGGAATAGAGAGAAAGAGATATATTACATATATGTATATTATTATATATGCACTTACAGGCATAAAATTGATTAAATGTTATTTGAAGTTCAAAGTTATGTTAATAATTTAATAATCAAAATGATCCTATGAATTGGGTGTATGATTTTTTCCATTTTACTGATTAAAGAGAGAGAGGGAGAGAGAGAGAGAAAGAGAGAGAGAGAGAGAGAGAGAGGTGCTACAACTGGTTAGTTCCATAGATAATCTGGTTACACAACTGTCATTCTTTATTTTACTCCACAATTTACTTCTATTATTTTATTCATAATGTTTTAAAGAATTTTACAAAAAACTGACAGACTTAACAACATACTATATTACTTGGAATTTGTATTTGATGCACTTTCATGGAGTCATTGACTCACAGAGGACTAAAATATAATGTCCACTTCTTTTTACTAGGCTATCAGAGCCCTATGATCTGGATATGAAAGGTAAGGATCTTTCAATTTACTTCTGTTTGCATCTCTGTACCAGTTACTTCTAGAATGGCATGTTATCCTTATTCTTACCTTCAGACTGTTCTGTGGCCTGCCTGAAATATGTGAATTTTTCAGATTTATTCATAAATACTTCTATAAAGCATTTACTGACCTTCAAGATTGAGTTGATGCCTTTCTCCTTTGTGCCCCAAGAACCTTGTAAAGAATATTATCATAGTGCCTATTACATTTTATTGCACTTATCTTTTTTCATGCATCTGCCTCTGTCAATTTTACAGTGAACAAATGAGGGCCAGATCTCTGTCTTATTATTCCTTTGTACAGTTCCTAACATATATTGGTAGGCAATTCATTTAGGCAAATGCCTAAATGAATACATGAGTGATTTATATGTCTGGAGCTTTATCACTGAGACATAGTGGAGTGTCCCAATATACAAAGTATGGATTATTGATGATGCTTGTCTTATTTTGGTTGCAAAGGTTTGACCTTAATGATTTTATTTATGCCAGCAGAGCAAAAGCAGATCTGTAGTCCCTTATTTTTTGGAAAGGTTCTTTCAACAGGAAAAAATGACAAGGTAATAATTGTTACCTGCTTTTAACATTATGGACTCATAGCACATTGACAGTCCTATCACTGCTTTACTAATCACTCTTCTTCTCTACTGGAAACTCACACTACCAGGAGAAAGGCAGAAGGGTTTTGTAATCCATGCCAGTTCTCGTTGTTTTATAATCTGAGGCAAGGGCAGAATAGTAAAGCAATATTCCTTAGAGTCAAGGAACTGACTCAGATCTGCTAAAGGAGTGCATTAGTCTTGCTCCAGCTAAATTCAATTAGAACCCCTGTGTGAAGTTCTAACTATTATAGAATTTTCTTCCCTCCAAATTAACTTCTTGTAGATTGTTTCTTCTAACAAGGTGAAATAAGTCCAATCCAATTTACTCAGAAAACTCAGGTATGAAACAACAACAACAACAAATTATCACTCCAAAAGATTCTAATATATAATTTCTAAAGAACAAATTTCTTATTTGGAAAATGTTAAAGGAGTTTTAGCATAACAGATACAGTGTAAAATTTGTGGACCTTTTATTTCTTTATCAAAAGCTAACATAAAACTGATGATGTAGATTTCATGACATTGTAAAATTTCCAAAATTATTTGCCCACACAGAAATGTGGTAAGTGAAGTATATAGGAAAATTTTCAACTTAAATATATTCTGTCATCCTAAATCCTGATGATTATTAAAAGTGAAATGTTATAGAAAAACTTGTTTTTTAACTGTAATTTGTGAGATTTTGAACTAAAAGTAAATCTACAACAATAACTTCTAAATGTTGGAATTGCCATATTCATATAAAATAAATGATTATTACATTCTTTTGTTAGTGAAATGCCTATACTTTTGAAGTATATGTTCCATTTGCTATGAGAGAATATTAAAGCCTATGAATACTGTGTGGACTATAATAATAACAGTTGCAATAACATAATCATCTCAGATTATTTTAAATATTTTATTAGTGAATTACACTTATGTATAATAGTGGAATACATTTTGATATATTCATAAGTGCAGATAACATAATTTGTTTCATTTCAATTCCCAGTATTTTCCCTTTTCCATTCCTCCTCCCTCCCTGAAATCCTTCTTCCACTGGTCTTCCTTCTATTTGTTATTTATTAAACTGGTATATTATAATTATACATTAAAATGGGCTTCACTATGCACAATGCATGGTTTGGTCGATTTCCTTTCTCATCCCCCTTCCCTACTCCTTATTCCCCTTCTTCTACTCCACTGTGCTGCTTTCTGTTTTCATGAGATCTCGTTTTCATAAAATTCCTTCCTTTCTTACTAGCTTCCATATAAGAGACCAAAATTCAACCCTTTACTTTCTAAGTGTGGTATATTTCACTTGGCGTGATATCCTCTATATGGCTGAATAAATCTCCAGTGGGTGTATGTACCAAATTTTCTTTGTCCATTTGTCAGAATATTTTTAAAGTCCTTACTCCCCATTTCAATTTAATAAACATTTGAATCTAACCCATGGCCTTCCTTTGACCATTGTCATAGTTTCAATGTATCATTAGACATTGAGAGAATAATTTATAGTGGTTTGTGTCCTGCCTTTACTTCACAATTGATTAATATCTGGCTTCTGCCTGTCACAGACACTTAGAGTAATTGAAACCAACATCAACAATTTCTACATAATCGTTACCTACAATCCAGTTTGATTTGTTCTTTTTTTGTAATTCACTTTTTCCTTAGCTGTGTGACATTGCCAGTTCCTATCTTGAGGCAGGACAGGATATGTAGCAGTAACATATCAACCCTGAAATCTCAGTGCATTAACCAAGTCAAATTTCTATTTGCGTAGGCCAGTTTCAACATGGACTTAGAGGGAGGTTTGTCCCACTTGGTTACTCCATTTGGAGAATTTTGTTTTAAAGCTTAATTGCTCTTAGAAGAGAGCTAAGAAGGAGATATCCTGGCTCTTAACTGCATCATGTTACTATTGCTCAGAATCTATTGGTCAGAATTATTCCTGTGGTCCCAAATGAAAGTCAAATGATGAAGTTTGATGACCATCAACTCTCTCTGCTATGTCCTGCTCTTATTCTAGCACATTAGGCACACCTTTCCCGTCTCCTGGTCATCCTCCATCACCAAGAACCTATTTTTACTATTTTTTCAGACCAATAGGTTTTCCTATAGTTAGTTAATTCTGATAAATCCCACCTGTTTATTTCTAATTTGTGCCATTTGTCTAAACTTTTGGCATATATTCTCGTGTATCACAGATATAAAACCTTGAAAATGCCACAGGTACCTCAATGTGTTTAAGTGGCAGCCATCTTCTCCCATCTCAAGCATCCCCTTCCTTTGTGAACATCCAGGTACCCAGAGAAACTTGTAAGCCTCATCAACTGCTCTTTTCCTCCCACTGACCACAACTCCATCATTATAACTTCTAAATTCTATGTAAACTTTTAAATTCCACTTCCATGCCATAGAAGGATTATGTTAATGGAAATACAGGAACTATCTTTAAAGTATTAAAAATCAAACTTGAGTGAAAAATTAGGAAGCTGTTCCAGAGACCAGGTAATTTCGGGTAGCTGAAGCACGTATTTAAAAGTTCCAGTACAATGTCAGTTTTCCATAGGTTGAAGACAATCGTTACAGGGCAATTCTTATTTTTTTTTAAAATATGGATTTATGTATTTAAAAACATAATTTTCACAATGACTGCTAAAATAAAACCCAACAACAATTAACCTATAAAGAGAGAGGTAATATTATGCTTTAAATCTCACATTATGATTAAGTTCTTCTAAAACAAAGACATTTACTATAAATGTTCTTTTTAAAGATGACCTTTCCTTTTCTTCTAATAGGACTAATCAAGTCAGTTGACTGTGGCTATTCCTGCAATATCCAATGAAGAACTTATTAATAGCACAAAGTTATAAAATGAATTTAAGAAGTTCTTTCTAATTCAAAGTTTAAGACACAAATGTATTCACAAACTTATGATTTTTATTGTTATATGTATGCTGCTTATTATTTGGTATATCTTATTCTTTTAAAATTAATAAATTCTGTAAGTTTCAAAATCATCAAGTCTTATATAATTGCATATATAAACAGGTGTGTTGGTGCACATCTTTAATCTCAGTTACTTAGGAGTCTGAGGAAGGAAGATCACAAGCTCCAGGTTGGCCTAGGATCAAGACCCTCTCTCAATATAAAAATGTATAAGGGGCTGAAGATACAGCTCAGTAGTAGAGTGCCTCTGGGCTGTTCAATCACCATACTGCAAAAAAACATTGCATACATAGTTAAATTTATTCAGTTATTATATTTATAATAGGTAAATTTATGGAATCCCCTGAAAAGTGCCTAAACTTTTCTGAACATAGTATACCCTGAAAATATTACTGTGTTACCACAAAGAAAATGATAAAGGTTGAAAGTTATCTTTATGACAGAAAATAAGACAATATGTTAAAAACTGATGGAGTCATGACTTTTAGCAAGACAGCTGTCAGTTTACAATTGAAAGGGAAAACATTTATAGGGCTTATTTAATAATAAATGTCAACCCAATTCAGAAAGCTATGATACAAAGTGATTAGTTGTGTTAGCTTTTCATTACTGTGACCGGAACACATGACATAGATAAATTAGATGAGGAAAGATTGATTTTAGCTCATGATTTCAGATGTTTCAGAGCCACAATCCCCAACAGGAATCTACTTAAATTGTTTAGTTGCTGACTCCATTGCTTTGGGCCTGAGGTAAGACAGAATATCATGGCAGAAGTGCAAGATATAGGAAAGCTGCTCAGCTCATGGTTACCGAGGAGGAGGAGGAGGAGGAGGGGAGGAGGGGGAGGAGGGAGAGGGAGAGGAGGAGGGGGAGGGAGAGGAGGGGGAGGAGGAACAAAGAAAGGAAAAGGGACAAGTTATAGTCCCAAGGCAAATGCCCAGTGAAGTATTTCCTCCAAAAGTCTACCTGCACCTCCCAGTAGTCCATTATTAATCCATCAAATGAATTAATCTACTGATGAAATTAGAGGCCTCATGATACAATCATTTCCTAAAGTCTTGCCTCTGGACATTGCTGCACTGTTACCAGGCCTTAACACATGAGATTTTGAGGGGCATTTCAAATCCAAACATATCACATACACACAAAAACACAATACTGTTTTCTCTTGGTATTGCTGCCAGTTAGTTTGCTTTGTTTTCATAACATCTTAATTTAGACTTAATTAATTTATAATAAGCTGCAGTAATTTAAAATATACTGTTTGATTACTTTGGACCTCTTTGTCTCTATAAAACCATCGTTACAATCAATATGTTGATCACATGCATCCCTCCAAAAGATTCCCTGTGCTTCTTTGTAGTTTCTGCATTCCATTTCACCAAGTGCCCTCATCAATTCTCAGAAAATCATGACCTGTTTCTTTTTCTTAAGATTGGTTTGGATTTTTTAGAATTTCACAGAAATGGAATTCAAAGAGTAATTAAAATTGTGTCACTTGGTTTCTTCCTCCCAGAATAATTTTGATATTAACTCGGGATGTTGTAATTTTCAACAAATCATTATATTGTTATGACTGGTTTTAATTATAAGGACATACCATGATTTCTTTATGATTATTAATGAACATTTTGGTTGTATCCAGGTTTGGGCCATTATAAACTCAGTTTTTATAAGCACTCGTGTCTGTATAATCCTCTTAAGGATATAGACTTTCATTTCTTATGGGCTAAACACTTCCACATGAGTTGGCTGGATCATTTGGTGGATGCATGTTTATTTCAGATGGTCCACATTGCTACAAGACAGCTGCCTGATTTTTTTTTTTTATTGGTTGTTCACAACATTACAAAGCTCTTGACATATCATATTTCATACATTAGAATCAAGTGGGTTATGAACTCCCATTTTTACCCCAAATACAGATTGCAGAATCACCTCCGTTACACATCCACATTTTTACATACCGCCATATTAGTGATGGGAGGGGAAGGGAGGGGGGATAGTAGAGGATAGGAAAGGTAGCAGAATACAACAGTCAGCTGCCTGATTTTTGCATTCCCACCACAAAGCACAAGACTCACAGTTTCTTCCCATTTATCCTCTCATCATTCATCATTGCTGAAATATCTATTTAAATATTTTGATAATATTATTTGATTTTGTGTATAATAATTGAGTTTTGAAAGATTTTTCATATATTTTGGGTATTTGTCCTTTGTATATATGCTTCACAAATATTTTTTGCTCTGTCATTTTTCTTTTCAATTTCTTAACAATATCTTAAAACATTTTTAAAATTTGAAGTTTAATTCATAATTTTTGTTTATATTATGGGGCAATCCTTTGGTGTAATTTCTAGTGTTTAACCACTGAGCCACAATCCCCAACAGGAATCTACTTAAATTGTTTAGTTGCTGAAGCTGCCTTTGAAGTTGAGACCCTCCTGCCTCAGTTTCCCCAGTAGCTAGTATTACAGGCATTTGCCACCAAACCCAGCCAAAGTTGATTTTTTAAAAAACAAATGGATATTTAATTATTTTGCATCATTTGTTAATAAGGCTATCTTTTCTCCACTGAATTGTTCTCAAACATGAATGGAAATCATTTGTTCACATATGCCTACTTGTACTTTTGTGTTCATTTTTCTTTAATATTAATCTATTTACCTGTCATGACATCAATAACACTCTCTGAAAACTATGAGTTTAAAAGTGAGTTTGGGAAGTAAGTAGTGTAATCCATTCAATTTTGTTCTTCAAAGTTATTTTGGCAATCATAGGAGCTTTGAATTTTCATCTGATTTTCAGTCACCTTTACGGTTTGACTTGTAAAGCTTTCTGGGTACTGATCTGCATGGCAGTAAATCTACAGATCAAATTGTGAGAACTGTCATCATAATGATATTTAATGTTTCTACCTATGTATATGATCCCTTGTTATAATTATTTTTATTTTCTTTAATTTATCTAAGCAATTTTTATTTTATTTTACTTTCCTCAGGTCTTGAGGATCTTTGTCAGATGTATCCTTAAACATTTCATATATCTTCTATGGTAGTGTAAGGAAATATTATTTTGAATTTAATTCATGACTTTTTACTTGCTAAACATATAGAAATAAAATTGATTTTTGTAATGCCCTACCTGAAAGCCTGTTCAACACACATATTCATTTAAGTAACTTTTAGAAGGTAGATTTGAAGGGATTTGCTACATAAAAAACTAGGCTGTAATTGAATAAAGACAGTTCTTTCTTTCAAATATTTCTTCTCTATTATTTTTATCAGATTGGTATTTCATTGATTCCTAATCTGATCTTGCTATTTCCTTGCTCCTTCTACTTGCTGTTTATATTTTAATTTTCATTTCTGGAGGTGGAAGCTGATATTATTATTTTGAGTTTTCTTTTTTAATAGAGAACTTTATAGATTTATAAATCTCCCCATATGCATGCTTTAGTGGTATTTTATAAAGGTTTGTATTTCTATAAATTTTTATCTGTATGTTATTTGAAGTGTATTTAATTTGGTTTTGATTTTTTATGTATTATTATTTTAAAAATATATAATTTACCTTTTTTAAATTTTTGAATCATTGTGGATTTTCCAGGGGACCTTCAGGACTTTTATTTAATTTAACTAATTTTTTGATCCAAAATATACTTTTATAGATGTGAATTCATTTACATTCATTTTAGAGGCCAGAATATAATGTATTATGGTAAACATTCCATTGCACTTGTCTACTATGCACAGTAAACATGCATGTAATTTATAATCATCAGTAGCATCAAAGTCATAAACACATTTATCACCTCCCAAAGTTTACTTCCAACTCTTTATCATTATCATTATTATGTTGAGAATTTTTCTTAAGACTTTCCTTCCTAGCAAACTATGTGTACTGTACAGTTTTATTAGCTATACATACTATGTGGGTATACATATCCCCAAATGCACTGAGTTGAATACATGAAACATGTACAGGCTTTTGCCCATCACACCTCAATAAATTGGTTTACAAAAACACAGGATAAATCAAAGCAAAGCAAGCAAACAAAAATAATATGTGGGCCTCGGGCTGCAGCTTTGTGGCAGAGTGCTTGCCTAGTACATGTGAGGCACTAGGTTTGATCCTTAACACCACATATAAAAATAAACAATTAAAATAAAGGCATGCTGTTCATCTACAACTAAAAAAAATTAAATGTTATACAAAACATAATAATAATATATGGCCTACCAGTTTGGGGTAGGAGTGTTTCATGATATTCAATTTGGTCAAATTGGTGGACAATTTTATATATGTCTTATCTTTCACCCTAATTGCTCAGGTAATAATTCAGAGAGAGGGGTCAAAATCTCTGAATTACTGATTTAATTATTTCTTCTTGCCATTCCTTCCTTCAATCTTTTGATTCATTTAGTTTGAAATTCTATTACTAGATGCATTAACTTTAAAGATTATTATGTTATTTTGATGAATTATCATTTGGAACACTATGTAGTAACTTTTATTACTGGAGCATTACTGGAAATTAATTTTATCTAATATTAATATAATTCTTTTTTTTCTTTTGATTCATATTAGCTTTATCTATTTTCTTCTATTCTTTTGGTCTTAATAAACTTGTTTTCACGTATAAACTATGCATATTTTAAACAACATGTAGTTTTATTATTTACAATTTAGCTTCTCTTTTAATTGTGTTGTTTTTAACATTTACATATATGGAAATATCTATAGAGTCAGGTTTAAGTCAATCACCTTGTTATTTGCTATTAATTTCAGACATTTTCCCTCCTCATTTCCTTTATTTCTACTTTCTTTCCTGTTGGTTGTTTTATTATTTTACTTATGAGTCTTCATTGATTTATTAGTTATACCTCTTTATTATTTTAGCAGCTTCTTTAGGGTTTATATTATACATCCTTAAATTTTCACAATCTTCCCACAAGTAACACTATACCACTGTACATTTAGCATAAAATTCATAAATAATGTATTTAAATCTGTGCCCTCTCAGACATATTTGTATTGTGCATATATTAATAATATAGTCTATATATTACATTGTTCTTTTGTTTAGTCAGATATCTTTTGATGAATTTTATTAAGATAAAATTGACAAAATTGTATATATTCAAAGTGTGTGATGTGAAGTTTGATACATGTATATTTTGTGAAATAATTTCCACAATAAATCTAATTAATGTATCTAGTATCTCACATAATTGCCTAGTTTTTTATTATGAGAATATTTAAGATTTATGCTCTTAACAAAATTAAACAATTTATTATTATTAAGTGTAAACCTCATGCTATGCCATAGATCTCCAGAACATATTTATCTTGTAAGTTTACACCTTGCCCAAAATCTTCCCATTTGCCTCATTCCTTATAAACCCCTTTCTGCTATCTATTTTTATGAATTCAATGTTTTTAAATTCCACATATAAGTGAGAACATAGTATTCCTCTTTCTGCATGTATCTTGTCTCATCATAATGAAATATAGGTTCATCCATATTATTACAAATAACAGGATTTCTTTCTTTCTTAAGCTGAATTATACTTTACTATATCACTTAGTGTTATATATGTAAATACATGTCTATATATGTCCATATGTATCTATCAAAAAACACTTTGTGCTTTTCACCTCTTAACTTCATATTTTGGAGTCTTTTTATTTCTTCTATATCTCTACATTAAATATTAAAATTACAGTTTACCTAATAATAATTGTTTTAATGTTTTATCAAGTAATTTTTCACCCATCTTAGTTCTAGTTTGGCTTTGATTAATCTCATTGTGGATCATTTTACACACTTCTTTGCATGCTTGGCTATTTTTTATTGGATACTACACATTTTTCACTTAATTCTTCATGTTCTTGATATTTTAATTTCTAAAATTATTCTTGAATTTTATTTTGGGACACACCTTAATTATTGAATTTTCTGAAAGTGGGAACATAATAGTGTTTAATCTATGCTTTTTATCCCCAGTTTCTAAACAATACTCTGCATACTTCTGAATACTGTTCTGAATATCCAATACTCTGGGAATTTCGAGGTTTGTCAGTATGGCCAGTGGACATAGCTATTTGTAAGACTGGCTACTGTTATTTCTGATGTGTTTGGGTAGCATTTTATCCATCATTAGGTAGTATCCTCAGATATACATTCAGATCAATAGTCAGCTAAATAATAATTGAGGATCCTTATCAGATCTCAAGAAATTATCACAAAGTTCATTCTCTCTATTACTCTGTTTGGTAAGCTTAGCCACTTTCATCACCTGGAATTTCAATTCCATCTCTTCAGCTTACAGTTTTCAGTGGATGTTGCATATTTCCTGTTCCCTACATTTTGCCAGAGATACTACAAATGTGATATTTCATATTACTGTATCCTGTCTTTCAGGAATCATTATTCTATAGTGCTTTATGGCCAGTGTCCTGAAAATCATTGTCTCATACCTTTCTTCTTTTTCTGTTTGATTGTTTTTATTTCAGCTGCAAATTAAATCTAGTCTTCTATGACCTCATACTGGACAAAGGAGGCATTCTCATTTAAGATAAGTTGTGATAATTCAATATTATATAATTTTGTTTTTACATATGCTTTCCTAAATACTTGACTAAAATGCATGTACTTAACCAGTTTCTGGAAAAACCTGAATTTTTATTAAATGTTTGTGTCTTTACGTTCCAATATATTTTGCTCAATAAAAAATAAACCACTGCTTTTAATAAATGAATTCAGGACATTTACTTTAAGATAGATATGTTATGCTAAATATTATGAAGTTTAGTATAAAGAGATTTGCTTGTACTTATTTTATTCTTAAATTGGACATAAATCACATATCAAAGCATGCGGCCTCCAAATCACAACAGCTCACAACTCCCAAATCATCTTGCACACTAATGCAGAGGAGAGGGGTATGAGCAATTATCCAATAGTTGCTTACTATCTTCTATTTCTGCATCTTGTGTGATCTTCATCTGAAATTTTTGTTTCTCCCTTCCTTCTTATAATGAATGTAGAAGGCATCAAAACATCTGTCCATTAAAATGTGGACCTTAAAATAACTAGCAGGTGTAAAAAAATATATATATAAAGTCAGTCTTGCTGAAAGAGGGAAACAGGTTAAAAATTTTGTTTAACTTGAAAAATAAGTGACTATAAAATTTTCCTCTTTGAATGAGACTTAATATCTTTTACCTTGTTCCATTATTTTTTTTGTTTTGTTCTTCATTTTATACAATTGTCTTATCAGTAACATTTAATTTCGATGTCTTGAATTTTATTCATAGTACATGATCACATGTATTTGTTAGGCAAATCTATATTCTACCTAATTTTAAGTGTCAGTATATCATATGGCTTTGATTACAAGTTTGATAATTGAAGCTAAGGTTGACCATACCTCATGATTTTCTTCAAGATAATTTTGACCAATACTATTGTCCCAAAGGAAATTGAACAACTTTTAGTTCTCAAAAATGTGATGGTTCGGATGATACGTAAACAGCCTAATTTCACCAAATGGTAATGCCAAAGCAGAGAAAAAATACTGGAGGCTCAAACACACCAAAGAATTAAACAATCAGGGACTACCAAAACTTTAAAAGGATACAGAAAAGCACAAGAAATCTTGATTTCACAATAAAATAAGATTAATTTCTTTCTAGAACCCAATCTCCACTTTCTCCTCTCCACCTATCATTATTATCATCCTTATCTTCCCAACCTGTATCTATTCTTCCTCATATTTATTTTCAAAATTAATCCTAAGTGTTGAGTATATCCTATACACACAGTGTTTATTCACTTTAAAATTAAATTTATAACTGCAGGAAGATGACATCTCAGTTGTACTCTAATTTAGTCCTTTGAATGATCTTAACACTTAGTTCAAGTAAAACATGTGTGAAACTTTAAGAAAGTGAACAATTGAAAATGTCAAAGAAAATTTGATTACTGATATGATATTTAAATGTTAATAAAGACTCATTCTTTTGATTACTTATTGAGCATGTGCATTTCTAATAAAGCTGGATGGATCTCAACTGGAGAGGTCTAAACATTCTTGATTTCTATTAGACATATTTGTAAATATTAAATATAAAGTTATATGCTTGGTATTGGACTATAATGCACGTATTTAATATTTTATAAGTCACAAGAAAACAAAACATAATTTAGTACACAAAAATAAATTTGTTTTAGAAAGATAAGTTTTATTTCTGTTTACCTGTTATCAGGTTTAAATAAATGGAATCATGAAGTATTTTCAACAGAACTATTTTGGGTTTAAAAGAAATACTTGATTTAAAAACAAATCCCTGATATTTTATATTGGTTTGCACCTGTTAAAAGTGATATTACACCTAATGCTTTAGAAAAACAAGCTAGTCAGAATGTAATTTAAATAAATGAATACAAAATGTAAGTATTTAATTTTAAAAAACTGAAATTGCAGCTTTTGGTTTTTCCTTTTTCTTCTCTTCGTGCCTATACCTACAAAGACCCCTGTGGTTTAAATAACTAGTGTGTGTACACTAATAAAAATCCCATTAAATTAAATGGCCAGTAGGCATGTGGAATGTCCTGTCGCAATTTCAGAAGACAGTTTGTTACCAGACACCCTGCTATGAGCATTTTATTTTATCAGGGTTAAGAAAAAACATTTATAAAGTCTATTTATTTCTATTTTAAAAGTTTAGAGGATCCTGGAAGTGGTGGTTCTATAATTTTTCTCTTCATGGAATGAAATGGTTGGGTGGATTCCACATCAGGCACTATGTAGAACACCCTATAGCAAATGTATATAATCAACAGGATCGGTCAGTAATTTTCATTCTCTCCACTATTATTTCTTTCTTCCATTTGTGAGCAATAACAGTGGCAATTCAGTGCATATTGTATTTTAGGAAAGTGTTTACAGCACACACTGTACCTGTGTTCTGACTAAAATAATTTCTGAAATATAGAACTGTTTTTTTTTTCTTGCAAATGTTCTCTGCTTCACTTCAACTCTTACTTTTTAAATATGAATATGAGTTCACTTTTTGTGAAGGTAGAACATTTACCACAGTTTAAGGGAGCACTTTCAATAAATGGGCTAAATGTGTGACATGCATAATAACAGGAAAAGTGGGGGAGAGAAATGAAAGACATGCAGAGGTTAGAAAAATGATGAAGAAAAACGAAGACAATAGGACAACATGTAGTAATTCTCTGTTCAAAAAAGGAAGATCTCAGAGATGGAGCAAGAAATATACTGTAAATTAGAGCATCAAATTCCACCTTCTGACTTAGAAAAAGTAAAATTAAAAAAAAATTATGAAAGATTCTCTTTATTTAGAAGGAGTGTTTGGTAAACATATCATTGCCTCTGTGTCCTCAGAAGACAAGGAGCTGAGTATATGTAAAGAAATTAGGAACATGTGAAATGGATGTTGGATGGAAGAAATGGACTTTTAACTGCATTGAGCAAAGAGGGTATTCCTGCAACTCCCAGACCCCATATACTTTTCATAAGGAGTCAGCACTAGATGAGAGGTGATCTACAGATAAAAAAAAAAAAAAAAAAAAAAAAAAAAAAAAAAATCAGGCTTATAGATAAAGTGATGGATTTGCAGACCGAGGCACTCACAGAATTCCTAATGTCCAAACTAACTACTCATAAAGCAATTGATAAGCAGGATATAATAGTTTTAAGTTAAACCTCCACAATAAATTCTATATGAAAAGAATACTGATTATACTTCTAGTTGCTAAGAGCCACCGCCAAGTAATATGATGCATGGCATTTTTGGTTGAAAGGTGACGCCAGCTAGCCATTGAGATGATATGATTAGGTTAAGATTTACATTCATATGGATATTGGACTCCTGCTGCTTACCTAGGCCTGCTGCAGGACTCCTGGAGAGTTCCCATTGGTTGGGGAAATGCAGTAGGAGGGAATTCTGGGGGAGGAACTTGCTCTGGGGTTCCAGGAGAACTTGGGGGGGGGGCGTGGGAGAACACCACCTGTGATCTTCCCACGTGTGATCTTCCCGGGCGCATACCGGGAATTGGCGGCAGTTTCAAAAAATACAGTTTGTTCCTGCTTGAGTGGCTCGTGATTTTGTGCCCAGCCAGACTGCAGCATCTAGTATTTTCAGCAATACTAGTACTGGGGAAGGAGAGTGTTTCAACCAATAGTAATAGCTGTAATACCATTTTGGAAAATTTAAGTAAGAACCATATGAGATACTCTGTGCAGAATAAACAAATTTAATTGAATGAGGCATCTGGGTTAATTAATTTATGATCAAGAAAACTGAATATGATAACCATGTTATCAACCATTGGATTTTGATCTTAATGACAGTTTTCAGTCCCACTAGAATGAATTTGGAAAATGCTAGTTTAAAATCACCAGACAACACCACCTATATGTACTCCTTGGAGAATTACTTCATCATGACATGGATTAAAACACATTATAAAAGCAATAAGGAGGCATTTGACATTGTAGTCTTATAGTTAAGTTTATAATCCTCTACTGGGAATCTATTTTATTATACAGTTGCAATTTAAATACATTGTGTCACAACCTTCTCATCTAAATAGCAGTTTTAATAACTCAATAAAATAAAAAAGCACTGATAAGATTACAATGTAAAACAAGGAAAATAGCAAAACTAAAGAAAACCAGGAAGTGAATAAAGAAAAATCTAGGATTCTGCTATTTTTGTTTGTTTGTTTTATTACCTCAGTTTTGACTTGTTCAGAATAATCTATGGGTAGACTATTGATTGTTTGTTTTTTCTTTCTTTCTTTCGTTCTTTCTTTCTTTCTTTCTTTCTTTCTTTCTTTCTTTCTTTCTTTCTCTCCTCCTCCTCCTCCTCCTCCTCCTCCTCCTCCTCCTCCTCCTCCTCCTCCTCCTCCTTCTTCTTCTTCTTCTTCTTCTTCTTCTTCTTCTTCTGTGTGTGGCTGGGGATTGAACAATTTATTTATATGTGGTGCTGAGAATAGAACCCAGTGCCTTACACCTGTGAGAAAACTGTTCTACTGAGCCACAACCCAAGCCCTTGAAAGTAGTTTTTTAAAAATCTGTAATCTTATATGTGCAAGATAGGATAGTGACCCAAATTGAGTTAGAATGCTATAAAACTCCATTTGAGGATTTCAGGTATATCCTAGTAACATAATCTGTGGATAATATGAACCAAGCTAAGAGCTACCACGGATAGATTGCAAGGCCTCGGGCAAGAAACTTAGCACCTACATGCTTGTGCTTCCATGTCCTTATTTTTAAAAATGAAATTTAAAATTCCTGAAAATAACTTTTCAACCTTTGGGAGAAAATTAAGCTCTACTGCTCTCTGGCTAAATCCAAGGGCGATTAAGTCTCTTGGGAATGAAGAAAGAAGCATGTGAATTTGTGCTGGTTATAGGGGAGGGCACTCTGGTTACAGATGGATGTCCCCTTGCATTTGAGTTCTGCCTCTCTGTTCTGAGGAATGCTGGATGGACTACACTCTTGTTCTTCCAAAGCTTGATTTTACTTCAGAAACATCTTTCCCTTGGCTCTGTTTTGTCACAATTATGGTTTCCTCCTCTGCTTTATTCAAGAGAAGGCTTTTTGAGTGTCTGACCCTAGACTGCTGCTCTGCCAGCTGTAACTCACAAGGTCTCAGGCAAAGGAGAGCTATTTGGGCAATACACTGTGCCACCCCAGCTCTCATGTACCTGGAAAAATGCTACCTTCTCTCAGGTCATTACTATAAAGAGGTGGGGACTGTGTAAGTGCATAAGGCACTGTCAAGTTGAAGCACACTGGGTCAGTTATCATGATTATGATTTTGTTGGAATAATGAAAATATAGTATATGAAAAAATGTAATAATTGTCATATTGTGATTATTAATTACTTAAATTCTATGCTGTGTTTTCATTAAACTTGTAAAGTTCACAAAGGTGTGCATATTTTTTTATGCTGTTCAGTGGATAAGCACTTGCAGTTATGCTATATCAATGGGTGTATTGGATTCAAACTTTGCTAAAAGAATCCAGCTTAGAATAGTGAAGGGAATGATATGTGTGACTTTCACAGGACACAACACTTGTATTAGTCAAGATCCTCCAAAGAAACAGAACCTATAAGGTTTAGTTGATAGGTAAGTAAGTAGGTAAATTGATAGATAGAGGTGTAGATAGATAAGCAGAGGTAGGAGGAAATCTGTCATAAGAAGATCTAGCAGTAGTCAGTACTGAGAACTTACATATATCAATGATATCCTCTGATTTTGCCATTTCCTCAACAAAAGAATATTGTGATGTTGTGTTGCATTATATCTAAAATCCTCATAGTTCTGCAGTAGTCACCATTTGCAAGCCATTGTGTTAACTTTTCCATGACTTTATACTTATTTTGTTTGTTTGTTTGTTTACCAACGCCAGATCGTATGCTAAAAAGAGAAATTTGTGTTTGTAGTGTGATTCAAAGCATGTCAGAAAATGCTAAGGAAGCTAATTTGCTCTCTAGAGACCTATTAATAAATCAAATGGATGTTTCTCCCTGATGAGGCATATAAGTTAATTAAGGATGATTGACCCTGCTTTATAGATAAGAGATATGAACAGTTCTAAGCTGAGATTTATGTCAGAAGTTATGGAGCCAGTTTCATATTTTAGAGAGGATGAAGGTCCCTCTATCAACTTTTTAAAAGTAGAGTTGATAATGACTGTCTATGTAAAAAAAATGACTTATCAATAGGTATTTTGTTTGCATAATTTTATATGATAAATCCAGTGAAGAACTGATTTCACAAAATAATATTTTCAAATTTAGATTTCCATATTTGTTAGAAAATCTCATAAAATATGATGAACTTGCTGATGCTTCTCCTACAGCAATGTGTGAGCATTGCACTGGTTTTCTGTGTGTTATAGCTGGAAACTGCATGCATTGTTATCATCTGGTGGATGCAGTAGAAATCATGAGCATAAGATCTTTTCCAACTCTATGTATCTTTTAAAATCAGAGGAACATAATTATATAAATGTTTTTTGATTTGCAACTTTATTAAAAGTGTCCCACCAAAAGTTTTTTAACCTTTATATTAAAATTAATATAAATATTATATTAGGAACCCTTGTTGCTCAAAGTGTGATCTGTGGACTTGCAAAATCAGCAATACCTGGAGGCTTATTAGAAATACAATTCTCAGAAGTATAAATTCTAATCTGTATTTTAATAAGATTTCAGGTGATTTGCATGAATATCAAATTGAAAAAGAACTGATAAATATCATAATTATATTTCATTTTAAAATAACAATAATGTTCTAATAATTTACTACCAATGAAATAACACTCTATGAAGATTCATCATCTTTATCCTATGACATTTTTAATCCCTGCCACGACACTTGTATTAGTTAAGATCCTACAAAGGAACAAAACCAATAAGGTATAGATAATAGGTAGGTAGGTAAATAGATGGATAGATAGATAGATAGAGCTATAAATAGATATGTAGATTTAGGAGAAAAATTTTTATGGGTATTGGCTCACCCAGTTTTGATGCTGAAAAATCCCACCATAAACCACTTGAAAGCTGAAAAACCAGGAAAATCAATAGTACAGGTCAATCAGTGTCTGAGGACATGAGAACCAAGGAAGTCAATGATGTAACTGTGAGTTTGATGCCAAAAGGCTAAGAAGGGATCAGAGCTTTTGGTTTTAGCATTGGAGTCAAAAGACTTGAGAACCAGAAGCTCTGATGTATGAGGGCAGGGTAAGATAGATATCCAAATCAAAAAGAGAGAATTTACTCATCTTCTACATTCATAAGTATATGTTTACTAGCTATCTGGGCATTTCTTTGCCCAGTCAAGTTGACTCATTAAAAATCATCATCAGATCACCCCATTTTATACTCTGTATTCTCTAACTTAAGCTGGTCTAATTACTCTTTCTATCTCCCCATTCCATTTTCTTACTCTATTGGAGACCTATTGACCTCTTTGTTTCAGGGTATGCACTTTAGAGCCTCCATATCTGCTCTTCTCTGCGTGAAATTCTTTTCTTCACAGGGCGCACATAGCTACTAACTGCTATTGGTTGCTTTCTAAAATATCATATAATCATAGAGTTCTGTTGCAACTCCAATCAAAACCTTCTATCCCTTGATCAGTATGCATCCTCATTCTGCTGTATGTACTCTGTTAACATGTTTGTATCCCAAACAATTTATGTATTAATTTATTTAATTTATTATTATTTGACTTGCCAAACTAAAACAGAAACTCCTTTAGGATAGCATCTGGTCTGTATTCACAGTAATGTTAATGCTTCCCACACATAGGCAAGTAATACATGTTAGCTTAAAACATGAGAGAAGCATTTGCCTAGCTTCTTGTAAATGGAGGCAGAATCCCTCATCTGTTCATGTTCTACTTCTCTGCAATTATTCAATCTGGATAATATAATTGAAAATAGTTTCTCAGTGCATCATCATAAACCGTTCTGATTATTTGTTTTCTTATTTCAAGTTTATCACTGATAGTGAAAAATCAAAACAAGAAAATGGTCCCTTTATTTCAAGTTATTACATTCAATATGTTTTACTTTTAATTTCCCAGACTCCATCTGAGTCCTAAAAATATATCTGCCTCAGAAAACAGCTATCTTTTCATATTTCCTGACACTCAAGTGTGTTGGATGGGACAATGGGATTGACCAATGGGCTGGGAGGAAAAGTGGTATGTTTCATTTGTGGCCTAGAGCACTTAGTTGTTTGACTAAAACACTAGAATGTTCTTCTCACTCTGATACAATGTTTGAGACAGTAGTTTCTCTATCAGTCTGTTTCCATGTAACTGTAATGAGTTGAAATCCTTAGCAAGGGAAAATATGTCTTTTATTGTTCATACCACCAAAATTTCATTAAAAAATCCCTGCCATATAATTTGGTCTATTCTGGATGCTAACAGCAGTTGCCAATCTATACTCCAGTTTCTCTATCAGGATACATGTTTCCCTAACCAGTGTTTGTGTTATAAGCTCTTGTAAACCAGGAAGTGAAATTCAGTCATCTTTGATTTTTGTTATTAATGCTTGACATAGAATGGATCTCTGTAACTATTTTTGCCATAATGAGAAGAATGAGAGAGAATTCATACATGGGAAAATACTACAGGAGTGTAATCATGAAAAAGGAAGAAATAAGTAGTAGAAAATATTCATGGAAAATATTATAAAAATCCCATCTTCCCTTACTTGAAGTATTCTGTCATATGAAGTAGCAATTCTCCACCTAACTAGAAGGTAAAGGCTAGGAAAACTAAAGAAAGTACTTTCACATAATGCTAGGGATTTTGTGATTTATATTATTTATGCCACATAAAATTATAAAGACAATCTAGTAATGCATATGGTCTCATATATGAACTTCACCTATCATGAATGTCTCAGCAAAACAGACAAAGGAGAAAACAGATATAGAAAATGAATTCTACTTGTGGTGTACTGTGTAGTATTAAAAATATAATAAGATCTGTATATTGAAATTATATTTTTTATTGGTTGTTCAAAACATTACAAAGCTCTTGACATATCATATTTAATACATTAGATTCAAGTGGGTTATGAACTCCCATTTTTACCCCAAATACAGATTTCAGAATCACATGGGTCACACATCCACATTTTTACATAATGCCATATTAGTGAATAGGCATATGTTTCTAGTAACAAAGAAAAAAAGTTAACAAGTATAGATCATAAATAATTGAACAAGCTTCTCTTGTGGAAGTGGAAAGCTAACTCTAGGTTGATTTAAAAATTCTAATTTATCACACCCTATGTGCAGTCTCACATGTATCTAAGGTAATGGCATTGTAGATCGTGTACAGCCAGAGAAATGAAAAGTTGTGCTGCAATCATGTACAGTGAATCAAAATGCACTTTTCTGTCATATCTACCTAATTAAAATATAAAAAGAGACAGGTTGAAAGTGCCTTTGGAATTGGTAAGACCACAATCACCTCTGGCTCAGAGTATAAAAGTAAAAATTCCTTTGAGCAGAAACCAGTAAAGGCTACCTTCTTGCAAAGAGGGGAGGGCTATGAAGTTGTTTCACACTGATCAGATTCTCAGGCATTCAGAGGCTACTGGAGCCTTGGTCCCTAGAGGCTTGGCTACTTCTCAGGTGACAGCAGATCTTGATATCAACCACCTAGTGCTAGTTTTGTAGGATTGCAGGAGGCTGGAGTTAGGGGATTACTGAGGCTTCCCCAAGATTTCAAAGGAAGGCCTGGGAGGCCAAGTGCAGTAGGAATGAAGTCCCTGTAGGCAGACCCCAAGAAAATGATGTGTGGAAATATGAGAAGAAAGCTGAAGCTGCAGTGGTGACTCCTGAGATTGAGAAATGACAGTAATATGGGCAATCCATCAAGGAGAACTGCAGGAATTGAGCACAGACAACCCAAGAGAGAGGCTATGTGGTCTGCAACCAGCAAAGCTATAGTGGTAAAGCTGTGCAAGTCCTTTGGAGAAAACATCACAATGTCAGGTGCCCCAGATGCTGGGTAGATGTAGAGCTACAGAACTTGTTTTCCTAGCTGGATTTTGGTCTTGCTTTAGTCCTGTTTCTTCTTTCTGTGCCTCTATTTATTCATTTTGGATTGGAAGTTTTCATTCTGTTCTTTTATATATTGGATATATGCAATTTGCTTCTGATTTTTACAGGGGCTCATGCTGAGAGTTTGCCTTCAGTTTTAGAGGAGGCTCAGACTTGAACTTTTGGATGATTTTTTGAACTGTTGAGATTAGGGAACTCTTGGAAATTAACTAAATGTATTGTGCATTGAGAGATGGCTATGAGCTTTTGGAGCTAGGGGCAAAATGTTATGGTTTAGATATTAGCTCATGTGTAAGACAATGCAAGAAAGTTTAGATGTGAAATGATTGGGTTAGGATTGTCTTAACCTAATCAGTACATTAATCTACTTGAATAAATTAAATGGTGATAAGTGTAGGCAGGTATGTTTTGGCTGGAGGATATAGGTCATTGGGGGTATGCCTTTGGGGTATATATTTTGTATTTGGTAAGGGGAGAAGTCACATAAATTCTCCACTGACAATGGACTGAAACCTCTAAATCTGTGATCCAAAATAAATCTTCTATACTTTAAAAAAATAAATAAGATAAAATGAAAATTATTATTTAGTAAGTGGTTATGTTTAAAATATTTTTTGTAACATATAACCAAGGTATTTATTGAATTTGAGAATGCATAAAACTATATTACCATTTCAATGTGTCAGAGGAGTTTTGCTTATTTTTGAGTTCCTGGGTAAATTTTTAAGAATTAAGATGTTCAAATCCTGTCTGAAACAGTCATTTGACCCAGCTATCCCTCTCTTCGGATTATACCCCAAAAACTTAAAAACAGCATACTACAGGGACACAACCACATCAATGTTTACAGCAGCACAATTCACAATAGCTAAATTGTGGAGCCCAACCTAGATGCCCTTCAGTGGATGAATGGATAAAAAAATGTGGCATATATATACAATGGAATTTTACTCAGCAACAAAAGAGAATAAAATCATAGCATTTGCAGGTAAATAGATGGTTTTGGAGAAGATAATGCTAAGTGAAGTTAGCCAATCCCCAAAACACAAATGCCAGAAGTTTTCTCTGATATAAGGAGGCTGACTCCTAGTGGGGTAGGGAGGGGGAGCATGGAAGAAATAGATTAATTAAATAGGGAAGAGGGGTGGTTGGGAAAGGGAGAAGGCAGAGATTAGCAAGGATGGTGGAATGTGATAGACATCATCATCCAAAGTACATATATGAAGACAGGAATTGGTGTCAACATACTTTATATACAACCAGCGATATGAAAAATTGTGCTGTATACATGTAATAAGAATTGTAAAGCATTCCTCTGTCATTTACTTTTTTAATCAATTAAAAAAACAGATTAGATAATGCTATAGCTGTACCTGCTCCTGCCTGGTCACTCAAACTTGCATTCAGAAGTATGCCATAATTTCTTGTGATTTAATCATATATAACCACACATAATAATATGCATACAATGAGAATAATTCAATGTGCTATAGATTCTGAGCTCTAAAGTAAGGAGTAACCTTATTCAATTATAGCATTTGCATATTTCCACACTAGATTGTTATACCAACTTGAATTTCATCATTTGCAAATTGCTTTCAAGCATGGGCACTGGGACATTATCTGCTTTTTGTTGTTGTTGTTGTTTGTTTTTGTTTTTGTTTGTTTATTTTGTTTCTGTTTTTTTCCCCTCTCTCTCTATTAGGTAGAAGGAATTAGGAGCCTGACAATGTCCAGAGAAATCATAAAGGGTAATGTCCCAAAGGCACATTTTGTATACAGGTGCCCCATTTGTTCAGTGATAACTATTACCATGATTCTATTCTTTAAACTTTCACCAAGGAGCTCTAGCAGAACAAAAGCTCACGTGGTTCTTTACCACAGCTTACCTTTGAAGTTGTCTTGGAAGGGAATTAACCACTGTGAGTAAGTGGTTCTCACAGAAGTGTCTTTACAAGTACTAATATTCCATTGCTTTTCCCTGTCTTTGTTCCAAATATTCAAACTTTCCTTTATGGTATGTTGCCACCCTAATTCTTCTTGTTCTAATTAGTTACACATGATAGCAGAATGCATTTTGACTCACTGTACACATGTGGCATACAATTTTTCATTTCTCTGGTTGTACATGGTGCAGAGTCACACCATTCTTGTAATAATACATGTATATAAAGTAATAATGTCCATCTCATTCCACCATCTTTCCCAACCCCATACCTCCTCTCACTTACCTCTGCCCAATCCAGAGTTCCTCCATTTATCCCATTTCCCTACTCCATTTTGAATCAGCATCCACTTATCATGGAAAACATTTGTCCTTTGGTTTTATGGGATTGGCTTACTTCACTTAGAATGATATTCTCCATCCATTAAGTGGCAAATGTCATTATTTAATTCTTCTGTATGATTGAGTGAGATTCCATTGTGTATACATACAGTAGTTTATTTATCCACTAATCTATTGAAGGGCATCTAGATTGGTTCCACAGTTTAGCTATTGTTAATTGAGCTGCTATAACATTGATGTGGCCGTGTCACTGTAGTATGCTGGTTTTAAGTACTTTTGGTGTAGACCAAAGAGTGGAATAGCTGGGTCAAATGGTGGTTCTATTCCAAGTTTTCTAAGGAATTTCCAAACCACATTCTAGAGTGATTGCACCAATTTGCAGTCCCACCAGCAATGTATGAGTGTAGCTTTTCCCCAATAGCCTTGCCAACAGTTGTTACTTGTATTCTTGATCATTTCCATTCTGATTGGATTGAGATGAAATTTTAGAGTAGTTTTGATTGGCATTTTTCTAATTGCTAGAGAAGTAGAACATTTATTTCACTTATTTGTTGATCAATTATATAACTTCTTCTCCAAAGTGTCTGTTCAGTTTCTTAGCCCATTTATTGATTAGGTTATTTGTTTCTTTGGTGGTAAGTTTTTGTATTCTTTGTATACCCTGGATATTAGTGTTCCCTCTTATGTGTGTGTGTGTGTGTGTGTGTGTGTGTGGTAAAGATGTTTTCCCATTGTGTTGGCTCTGTTTATGTTATTGATTATTTCCTTTTCTGAGAAGAAGCTTTTTAGTTTGAGACTGCCCCATTTGTTGATTTTTTATTTTACTTTTTGTGCTTTAAATCTGTATGACATTTTTGGTAGTGTGGCCATTCTTAATTCTACCCCTCCAAGAACAAGGGAGATCTTTTCATCTTTTAAGGTCTTCTTTAATTTCTTCTTTTAGTGTTCTGTAGTTTTCATTATAGAGATCTTACACCTTTTTATGTTTATTCCCAAGCATTTTATTTTATTTTATCTTTTGAGGCTATTGTGAATGGGGTCATTTTTTAAATTTCTCTTTCAGAGGATTCATTACTGATGTACAGAGATGCATTTGATTTATGGATGTTGATTTTATATCCTATTACTTTGCTGAATTTATGTTTTAGTTCTAGAAGTTTTCTGATAGAACTTTTGGATCTTCTAAGTATAAAATCTTATTGTTGGTAAAATATTGATAGTTTGGTTTCTTTTTTTCCTATTTGTATCCCTTTAATTTTGTTAGTCTCTGTAATTGTTCTGGCTAGAGTTTCAAGGAATATGTTGAATAGAAGTGGTGGAAGAGGGCATCACTGTCTTGTTTCAGTTTAGAGAGAGTGTTTTTCTTCATTTAGAATTATGTTGGCCTTGAGATTATCATAGATAGCTTTTACAATATTGAGATATATTCCTATTATCTCTAGTTTTTCTAGAGTTTTGAACATGAGGGGGTGCTGTATTTTCTCAAATGCTTTTCTGCATCTATTTTGATGATCATATGGTTCTTATCTTTAAGTCTATTGATGTGATGGTTTACTTTATTAATTTTCATATGTCAAACCAAACTTGCATTCCTGGGATTAACCCTACTTGATCATGGTACACTATTATTTCAATATGTCTTTGTAAGTGATTTTCCAGAATTTTATTGAGAATTTCTGGATCCATGCTCATTGGAGATATTGGTCTGAAGATTTTATTCTTTGATGTGTCTTTGTCTGGTTTGGTATTGAAGAGACACCTGCCTTATAGGATGAGTTTGGAAGGGTTCCATCATTTTCTATTTCTATGGAA
Organism: Urocitellus parryii; assembly: GCF_045843805.1. Classification (NCBI taxonomy): domain Eukaryota; kingdom Metazoa; phylum Chordata; class Mammalia; order Rodentia; family Sciuridae; genus Urocitellus; species Urocitellus parryii. The sequence goes on from NC_135533.1 coordinate 35,737,974, forward strand.
TAATTTGAGAAGTATTGGTATTAGTTCTGCTTTGAAGAACACAACTGGGAATCCATCTGGTCCTGGGCTTTTTTGGTTGGTAGGCTTTTAAAGGCATCTTCTAGTTTATTGCTTAAAATTGATGTGTTTAAATTGTGTATGTCCTCCGGAATCAATTTGTGTAGATCATACATCACTAGAAACTTGTGGATGTCTTCAAGATTTTCTATTTTATTGGAGTATGAATTTTCAAAATAGTCTCTAATTATGTTCTATATTTCGATAGTGTCCATCATTTTCTCTATTTGTTTTATCACAAAATTTAGTAACTTTAATTTTCTTTGTCCTTTTCTTTGTTAGTGTGGCTAAGAGTTTATCAATTTTATTTATTTTTCAAAGAATGAGCTTTTCATTTTGTCAATTTTTTCAATTGTTTCTACTGTTTCAGTTTCAGTGATTTCAGCTTTGAATTTAATTATTTTTTTACTACTACTACTTTTTGTGTTGATTTATTCTTCTTTTTCTAGGGCTAGCAGTACAATGTTAGGTCATATATTTCTTGACTTTTTCTTCTTTTAATAAATGAGCTTGATGCAATGAACTTTCCTCTTAGCACTCACTAATTTTATTCTGTCCCATAGATTTTAATATGTTGTATTGATGATCTCATTTACCTCTAAGAATTTTTTTTACTCTCCTCCTTGATGGCTTTTGTTATCAAGTGTTCACTCAATAGCATATGATTTAGTCTCCAGGTATTGAAAAAGCTATTTCTTATTTTATCATTGATTTATAATTTTATTCCATTATGATCTGATAGAATACAGGGTAGTATTTCTATTTTCTTTGTATTTTCTAAGACTCGCTTTGTGCCATAACATATGGTCTATTATAGAGAAGAATCCATGTGCTGCTTAGAAGAAAGGGTATTCACTCATTGATGGATGAATTTTTATATATATCTATTAAGTCTAAATTATTGATTTTATTATTTAGTTCTATAGTTTAATTGTTTAGTTTTTGTTTGGAAGATCTACCCAGTGATGAGAAAGATGTGTAAAGTCACTCAATATTATGTTGTGGTCTATTTGATTCTTGAAATTGACAAGTTTGTTTGATGTACATATGTGCTCCATTTTGGGGGACATATATCTGTATGTCTTGTTGGTATATGGCACCCTTAAGCAGTATGAAATGTCCTTTTTTTTTTATCCCTGTTGACTAAGTTTGGCTTGAAGTTCACTTTATCTGATATGAGGATGGAAACCCCTGCTTGTTTACACAGTCTATGGGAGTGGCATGTTTTTTCCCAACTTTTCACCTTCAGTCTGTGAATGTATTTTGGAGGCAGCATATTGTTGGGTCTTTTTTTAATCCAATTTTCCAGTATCTGTCTTTTGATTGATGAGTTTAAGCCAATAACATTGAGAGAGTTCCTATTAAGATATTATTTGTATTCCTGGTCATTTTGGTTCTTAACTTGATGTGTTTTCTCATTGATTGGATTTTCCTTTAGTTTAGTTTCTCCCTGTGATGATGTTCATTGTTTTTTCTTTTCTCCATTTCCTCCTCATGGAATATTTTGGTGAGCATGTTCTGTAGTTCAGCCTTTCTAGTTGTAAATTCTTTTAACTTTTGTTTTTCATGAAGGTTTTTATTTAATTCACAAATCTGAAGCTTATTTTTGTTTGATATGAGATTCTTGGTTGGCATTCATCTTCTTCCAGAGCTTGGTATATGTTGTTCTAGGATCTTCCAGCTTTGAGGGTCTCAGTTGAGAAATATGCTGAGATCTGAATTGGTTTCTCCCTACGTGTAATCTGATTCCATTCTCTTGTAGTTTTAAAATTCTCTCCTTATTCTGTATGCTAGGATTTTCATTATAATGTACCTTGGTGTGGATCTGTTGTAATTTTGTACATTTGGTATCCTGTAAGTCTTTTGTATTTGTTTTTCCACTTCATTCTTCAGGCTTGGGAAATTTTCTGATATTATTTATTTTTTTTTTAAAGAGAGAGTGAGAGAGAGAGAGAGAGAGAGAGAGAGAGAGAATTTTTAATATTTATTTTTTAGTTCTCGGCGGACACAACATCTTTGTTGGTATGTGGTGCTGAGGATCGAACCCGGGCCGCACGCATGCCAGGCGAGCGCGCTACCGCTGAGCCACATCTCCAGCCCAATTTTCTGATATTATTTCATTGAATAGATTGTCATTTCCTTTAATTTGTATCTCTGTGACTTGTTCTATCCTGATAATTCTTAAATTTAGTCTTTTCATGTTATCCCATAATTCTTGGAAGTTCTGTTCATAGTTTCTTACCATATTCACTGTGTGGTCAACTTTATTTTCAATATTATATATTTTTCATCATTGCCTATGGTTCTGTCTTCTAAGTGATCTAGTCTGTTGGTGGTGCTTTCTATTGAGTTTTTAATTTGGTTTATCATTTCCTTCATTTCAAAGATTTCTGTTTGTTTGGTTTGTTTCAAAATCTCCATGTCTTTATTGAAGTAATATTTTGCTTCCTGCATGTGCTCTTGTATCTCTTTATTGGAGTGATCAGTTGTTACCTATATTTGCTCTCATATGTCATTCTTTGCTTCACAGATCATTTTAATCATATATATTCTGAACTCCTTCTCTGACATTTCTTCTACTATGCTGCCAATGGATTCTATTATTATAGCATCTTGATTTGTTTGGGTAACTTTTTTCCCTTGTTTTTTCATGTTTTTTATGTGTCTTCCCCTCTAGCAGCATGGATATGAAGCATTACAGTTTCTACCCTATAGACTTAACTCTCTTTATTGATTTCCAATACATTATCTTTAAGGGGGAGATCAATAATAATAGCAACCCATGAAAAAGTATTCAGCCTTAAACCAAATAGCTCCTATTTACATTTTGGGCACAATAAACAGAAATGGTGTGTTCAATTATTACATATAATATAAACAGTATGTTTGTAAAAGGGTCTATAGTTTCTAATGGTGAATAAAGAGAGAACTGGGGGTTTGTAGGATGAGATGTTTATGAGGTAGGAGGAGAAAATATAGAGGTATTAGATCATAGGGAGCATGAAAGAGGAATCCAAAGAAGTTGTCTGGTAGTAGGAGCAAAGAGAAAGGAAACTCTAGAGAGACAGATTAGTGGGAAGAAATATAGAGAGTAAAACAAAACAAAAAACAACAAAAAACAATTAAAAAGAAAAATTGTAAACATAAAAGGTAAAAGAATATATAACAAAACTCTAGTATATTGTTCAGATATCCCAGTTTTCAGTAGCCTTATGCATAAAAAGTACTTGGTTTCACAAATGTTGGGGATATGAGAGCAGGAAAAGAAAGAAAAAAAATCTTGAGGGAAAATTGAACAATTGTTTCTGTTAGAGTTCAATATCTTTCATGCTTCCCTTCTCATCCAACAGGTGGGGTTGTCTGGAGTTTGCTGGTAAAGTTTCTAGGGTTTGATGGTTACTCTTAGAAGTGGAACTCCTGGATGTGGGTATAGCAATTGCTGGTTCCTGTTGGAAGACTGTACCCCAGGAATCTCCCTTAAGATGTGGAGCCTAGTCTTAGTATCTTACATTACCTGTGGCCCCCACAATTCCTGGTCTCTAATTTAGTCTCTAAACTGTATCTCTCCCCCACCCTTTCTAACTTCCCAATCAGGAAACTAACTCTCTCTCTCTCTCTCTCTCTCTCCCTCTCTCTCCCGAGGACTGAGCACCACATGGGTGCTCCTCTTGTAGAGAGCTGTTTTATATCAGGCAGATCAGGACAAGACATTCAGAGCTGCAGGGACTATGGGGCTGCAAGTGCTGGGCTGGGTTTGTGGCTGGGCTTGGGGATTGGTAGACTGTAGATATCTTGATTTCTGTCTTGTAGGCCCCAGCTGGTGTCCCAAGATAGAGTTGGCGATAGTGGAGATAACCCAAGCGTTGTCCTAAGATGGAGGTGACAAGGTTCAGAGATGGGGCAGCCAGGGAAGGACATGTGGTGGCATTAGGCAGCCTATTTGAAGATGCAGCACTGTATACAATGCTGCAGTGGGCAGCTTCCTCCAAGTCCTATCTGGTGTCCCCAGGGAGAGGCTACCACATTGAGTGGTTTTTTTTGTTTGTTTGTTTTTGTTTTTTTTTTTGCAGTTGCAGTTGCAGTGTCCCAACATGGAGGTGGCTGGAGGAACTCCCTGTTGGTAAATGGGGAGCAGGGCAGGGTTCTGTGCAGGTGCAGGTCTGAGGTCCAATATGGGTGCAAGTCCTTCACAATTCCATTCCTGGACACTATTTTCAGTCCAAAAGCTCTTCTGTGTTGGATTATTTTATGTGGTTTATTCTTAACAAAGTAAATAAGCTAATGTTATTCAAATTATAATTTGTCTAGGTTCCAAGAGCCTATTTTGGAAGTTAGATGAAAAAAAAAAAACCTGAAACTAAATTAAGTATTTACTTCTTAATTTCATATTACCATTTAGAAAAGGATCCTAATTCCCCAAATCTTCTAAATGAGAAAAAGTAATCAGAATAGAAAAGCTTAAAGATTAATTGTTTTAATATATCTATAGATCTTAGTATAACTATATCCAAGGCATAAGCAATGCATTTTCATCCTTATTTTCTTATGATCTAGCAGAATACATTGCTTATTCTGGTATCTTTGTAATTATATGTTGCATCAACCACTAGATAAATATGGAGTTTATTAATAGTAGTTATAAGGGAGGAAGCATAGTTAAAAAATATATCTAAAAGATATTAATATGCTTTTTAAGAATATAAGCACTTGTGAAATGTTTACTCAAAAAAATCAGATGATACCCAACATATTATGAGAAATATCCAACAGATCTAGTTGACGCAATGTACAAAAATTATAACCTTTAAATTTTGTTAGAGCAACATTTCAGAATAATTCTGGAGAGCATGTTAGTATACTCAAGGAAGAAAAATGTATCAAATATCTTTATTTCTTAGTAAATCATGCTAATATTAGTATAATAATGTTACACAATATGGGAAAATAAAAGGATACCATTGATTTAGTTTAGGAATGTATCCAAATTTTATATTGTTAAACATGTTCATATAATGAGTCTGTGTGTAGACTAACATGTTTTCTAGATTTTGCCTACCACTGATATAGTAGGAAAAGAGGGTCAGGAGGCAAATCTTTATTAGTGGTGCCACAACCTAGAGGAATAAGTCCCAATGTCTAAGCCCCAAACACAGCAGAGCTTTTACTTTTATACATAAGCAACTTTGAGATACATCAAGGAAAGGGAGTTTGTGATTCTATAGGAGGGTGCATTATACATCCATGATCTGGATACAAGCTTGTCCAAAACCTAGGGTCTCTTAGCTCATTCAATTTAGGGTCTTTTAATGTACTAAGCCTAAAGGGGTTTGTTCTGTCCCAGATATTTTCTTTCCTGCTTCCACTACTTCTGTCATCTCGTTACAGAAGTTTAAATGTCAATAAGCAGAAATGTTGTGTGTCAGCGTGCAAAACCACAGCCTGTCAGCCCTTCAACTGCTAAAGTTTACATTGTTTTCTGCCACACTAGTGGCCCAGAGTTAGAGAAAATGAGAGAAAGACAGGTGATCAGGCAATTGGATTATTGCTAATAATATTTTAGCACACTTACTACCTTGAATGTGTGGACATTAAAACTGTGGCTTCAGGGCTGGGGATGTGGCTCAAGCGGTAGAGCGCTCGCCTGGCATGCGTGCGGCCTGGGTTCGATCCTCAGCACCACATACAAACAAAGATGTTGTGTCCGCCGAGAACTAAGAAAATAAATATTAAAAATTCTCTCTCTCTCTATCTCTCTCTCTCCTCTCTCACTCTCTCTTAAAAAAAAAAAAGCAAACAAACAAAAAAAAACTGTGGCTTCATAGTCAGAAGCAAATTTTTCATTAAGCTATAAAGCTTAAGTTTTAGAACCCTTTACTCCCAGATAGCCATTAGAGAATGAGCATGTTCTACAGAATTTGCATTAGAAGTATGAGGGTGATTGAAAAGAATTGAAGTCTGCAATATATGAAGCGAAAAGTTTAGTCTGGAAAATTCTTCATCTTCCAATATATGTAAACTGTACATGGAGAATTTGATTATCTTCAAAAAATCATCAAATATCAGTTATAGTAAATTTTGATTGAACTGGAAAAAAAGATTACTTGTTTCACTTTTTTCTCTCTATTGAAAAGATATTTTTAAATTGCTGCTATATAATAACAACAACAACAAAGGATGCACCTTAAATTATGGGAAAAAAAAAGTGTACAGATATGCTTATAAATTAATAAAAATGTTATTTTTTTGCTTATATTTGTCAACATTTGAATAAGCATGCTATATGCATTTGTGGCAATCTATGTCCAAACCCTATGAATAGACAAAATGAATATGTTAATGAAACATTAAATGTATATTTTGTTGTGATTTATTTTCTTGTCCTAATTAGATATTCAATTATATACTTCATTTTCAACTCATGATTTTATTTTCCTTACGAAAGCATCTCCAAATTTTATCATTCAGATCTCACTAAATGTGTGTCCACCATCTCTAACCCTAAATGGCTGCCCACAAGAAGAGGCTCCTGAGTGTCAAACTAAGAAAAAAAATTCATAAAGAATACATAAAATACATTAATACAACAACTGCATATGGACACTAGTATAATTTCTGGTTAGACAAAGAGATAATTTTGTTCCTTAGGACAATTCACTCAATTCTTTGAGCATCCCTTGGTCTTCATTTTCTATAGGTGCTTTGCTTTGTTACTAATTCAAGCAGCATGGCACTATCAACTTTCACCATAACCTCACCATTATAGGGGATAAATTCATGCTCATATAAACATAGATCTATTCAAAATATGTACAAAGATAAAGAGCAGAAACAGTTGTAGTAAAATACACATCTATCTGGTTATATCATTCCCCTAAAACTGAATCAAAAGGAATGTCTTTCAGTAGTTAAATCCATGGAGAAAAATCATCAGGTCAGTTACAGATACCATCAGGGACAACAGTAACAACTCTATCTGATTAGTCTTTCATTCATTCTATCATCCCCCTTCAGTCTCTGAATTCATTTGAATCTCCAAGCAGCCTTATTGAAATATTGTATCAGAAATTATTTTGATTATATTATTTGATTAGGCAGAAGAAATTTTAATAAGCCTTATATGCAGTTATGTTCTCTTAAACTAGATAGTGTCTATTAATATTTATTGACAGTTTTACCGTACAAATATTTTCACCACAGCCAATTTCAGACTACCCATGATGTCATTAGAAGTCAAGGTAGAAGAAAGGGGAGGCATCAGTTCTCCTAAGACAGTAGAAGCTGCTCCAATACCCTACTTCTAATAGACAAAAATCTTTGAAAAAAAAAAAAGGTAGGTGGTGAGTTCTTCTACAGTATCAGTTAGAGCATCACTGCATTATTTAAAATTAATCATCTACACAGTCTGTTGGAAAATGTTGTATACAGATTTCTATATCTACTGCTGTGTGGTCAACAGCTTGTTCACATTTTTGTAGCATGGCACCCTCAAACAAGGTGAGTTGATTAGAAAGCTTTATATTGTTTATTAAAAATTGATAATCCTGTTTTCTTTTAAACCAGATTATATTCCCTGTCTTGTCCCCTATTCTATGTAGTTGGGTGAGCAGACATGTCAGTTTAATTGTTTCTTGCTGAATGCTTTGTCTCTCTGTTTTCTTTCACTCTTTATTTCTTATATGAAGCCAAATGATCTATGTTTGGCATAATAAGAATTGCAAATGTCCTTTGGAGTAAAAGTCATTTTTATTTAGTAAATAGAAGGCATGAATAATGAACAATACAAGAAAATTGTAAAATAATTAGGAAGTGGTTCAGAGGTGCTCATTTACAACTGAGGAAATTAAAAATGCAAATGCATTATTATCACAAAGGTAGTTAACAGACAAATGAGTAAAAAAAAAAAAGAGCATTCCTTCTAATTCATCATTGTTTAAAAGACACCTGCGAGTTCTAGCAGGAAAAGACAAGACAGAGAAATGCAGATGGTCACATTTTGTATTATATCCATCACATTTTTTTATACTCTAATTAGAAGGGGGAATCATTCTCCATAGGAAGAAGATACTGCTTATTTGAATATTTGAATAAAAGCTGGTTGATGCAGAATTCAAAATACTCCCTGTGTTTTTTTTTTTTTTTTGTCTTTGTGATTGGGGTGGCACAATATTTATTTTCTTTGACCGAAGGAAACTGTTGGCAGTCTGCTCCCAAAGATCTATATTTGGACTCTGAAAATGAAATGAATTTCAATTTCCTCTTTTGTTCTAAGGCTGGGTTTATTGGCACTGAGTTATATTGTGATTTCATAAGATGTTAACCTGTAAGCAAAATGTTTGCATTATCAGATTAATCTTATTTTAAATGTTATCTTAAAAAGTTATTTGTGACATTTATTTTTAATTATTTTCTGAACACATGAATTTTTCAATATGATCATCCTAAGAGCAATATCTGGTCTAAAAGTGAATTCTACTCTATTAAGCAGTTTCGTAACTTCATATTTGTGCTGACAGTAATCATAACCATTGTAAGAAGATACATAAATAGATTTTACTTTGGTCTTTAAATTTCAAATATATAGCAAGAAATATGAACTCCATGTTAAAGGAAAATAGAAAACACCTAAATGTAAAGTGGAAAATTAAAACAGGGAAAATAGTCCTGTATTTAAAGAAAATGTTAAGATTCAAAGGAATACATATTTTTTGTTTTTAGTGATGAGTAAAGGCATCTATGTTTGCTTAAGTGCACTTAGGTATTTCCTAAATCTATTTCTTTTTTTTGCTTCAATCTCACTTTGGAAACAAAGGAAGGGAATGCAAACTATGCAATTATCTAATATAGTCTGGTAGTTGCACTTTTTTTCTCCTTACCTTTTTCCATAGTTTTTCTCCGATCCCTTCCTTTTGCCCTAAAAGTAAACATGAAAAAGAAATCTGATCAATTATATTTAACACACCAAGGACATAACTTCATATAGAATACTTTGTACCATGGTATCAAGTTCAAATCTGGGCACAACTAATTGTTGCTGCATTGAATTTTGTGCCATCAATATCAGAACTAGTTTATTGGTTTGCTTTTAGACTCTTCCTTGCTTTTAGACTCTTCCCAGGAATACAAAATTGGCATATCATAGTAAGTAACTCATCTCTAACTGTGCAGATGAGAGGATGATCTTAACCAACTAATGAAATATATCTTTAGTATCATTCTCTTCATAGACTCAATCATAGGGTCATCATTAAATCTTTTTAAAATTATCATTATACTTCCATGTCTAAAATTAACAGTGTGTCCATAACTAAGATTGATTATTAGTAATGGAAAGTGATATATGTTAACTACATAAAAATAATTGGACAGGATTTTAGAGACTGATTATTAATTTGGAAGGTGTCTAGCTTGTTATGGGACACAAAACACAGATCAAAGGCTACACTGTATTATTTTAATAATGGTTTAATATCCTGAACTCCTTGTTAGTCTGATAAAATCTACTCTGTTATGCACAGCTAAACTACTGTAGTGTAAACTGTTTTGACCAAATGTAACTATCATTTAGTATACATTATAGCACATAATAAAAACCTATCTCTGGTACTAAATTTAAAGTAGTGCTTTATAAGGCTAATATATTTACATGGTTGGAATACAATATTTTTCTCAAGTATCCCACTGGTTTCTGCAGTAAGATTTGGTGCTTCCTTTTTTCCAGCCCACAACTACAAGGTAGCTAAGAATTACAACTTCAGGGCAAGCAGGTCTAATGAGACCCTCCTCTCTAAGTTTTGTACAGCTTCTTCCTAAATTCAACCCCTGCCTCTCCACTCTTCTCTGCCAACATAGCCATCTGCCCTCCCATCTCCCAAATTACAGACCATATTGCCTCCTCTCTCCTCATTTTTTTAAAATTTATTTAGTTTTAGCTCCATAGAATGTCACCATTGATTTCAGTTTGTATTTCTTTCTCTCTAAATATATAGAGAGAATTATAACCAATTAATTTGAATCACTCATTTTTCTTAATAATAAAATTATAGGAAATAAGATGAAGATAAATAAAAGTACTGAAGAAATTATTAAATTCTAATGTATTTGGAATCTGGGTTAATTGCATAATATTCCCAAGCATAAAAAAATCATATTAAAAATCTCACTATGGTGAAGTTAGAAATGTTAATATAAAAATGGTCATATGGGTGAAATTTTAACTTAAATATAACATAAAAGGAAGTCCTAAAAAAATGGGCAATTGTTACCAAACCTTCAAAAATAAGTTATTTATAAATAGTTTAAGTCATACTAAAATATAGTAATTGTAAAATCAGCAAACATGCTTTTGATCCTAGAAAGAAATAATAAACATTCACCAGTACTACAACTAAAGACTGGGTTTACAGGTGAAACACTGAAGGCATATTTTTGCACAACCAGCTTTGGAGCACAGCAAATATCATCAACATGGAATTTGTGATGTTTAGGGCAAAAAATAATTTTATATATAATAAATAGACTGCATAAAGTTAAAATTAGGTAGAATATTCTCAATTAAACTGTTAATTATTTCCTAGGTTTAATGAATGGGGCATCAGATACCAGGATCCACTTGTCAACCTTTATAAAGTGCCTGTAATTGAGATTATTAAGCCTGTGGAAGGAAGCAAGTTAGAATAAAGTATGCCTTTAATAGACTACAGCTATACATAAATTCATTTTTATAATTTTGCCAGAAATTCCTTCTTCAATTATTGCTCTGTCAATTTGGCTTTAATTCCCCACCAAATTGTCTGTGGAATTTTAAAAAAAATATGTTTTTCATGGTCTCATATACACATTCATGATATGGTCTAATATTTTACTGCATGTGACAAATAAACATACTCCACAAGGGAAACATTGTTTATTATGATGTTTTTCTTCTATAGCTTAGTCATTTTTCAGTGTTTATTGTCAGACAGTTTAAATTCCCAATAGCCTCATAAACTTAACTCTTATTTTACAGTTCTAAAATGCTTGTGCTAACCTGGGGCTTCTGGTCATAATGAAAGTATTTCTTACTTAATTAAAGCCTCTTCTTTTCTTATCTCATATATAGTCAGTGCAGAGTTAAAGACTAATATACTTAAAATATCAATATTCCTTAATCAATTCATTAATCAATAATTATAAGGTTAATTTCTAGTTCTATCAAATAAAAATAAAAGCCAAAAAAAGTTATAAAATGAAATATAATATATTTTTTAAAGAGACTATGGGACTCCTATAAACAACATAGCCATAAGTTAAAATAAAAAAGGGATGGGCAGGTGGTGCATGCCTGTATTTCTAGCGGCTTGGGAGGCTGAGGCAGGAGGATTGAATTTCAAAGCCAGCCTCTTGCAGTTTAACAAGGCCCAAGCAACTTACCTGATCCTGTCTCAAAAAAATTTTAAAAGAGGGTGAGTGATTCAGTGATGTAGCAACCCAGGGTTCAGTCCCCAGGACAAAAAAAAAAAAAATATATATATATATATATATATATATAATCATCTAAGAGTGTCTGCATGTGTGTAATATTAAAAAAAAACCTAGAAAGCTATAATTTACCAACATCTGAACTAAGGAAGAGAAAGTAGAACCTGTAAAGTCCTATAACCATTATATAAATTCAATTAGTGGTAATAGCATACATTCACAAAAAATTCAAACTGACAGGGTTTCTTCAATTAATTCTTAATGAAGAAATAATTAATTTAAATTTTATGTAAACACTTTAAAATATTAGGATAAAAAAGAATATGCTTCTCTACTTTTCTGTCTTGCTTCCAAATCCTGAGACAATACTAAAAAAAAAGTTATCCTCACTGAGGTATAGAGAGGAAAACTCTTCTCAGTTCATCAAAAGAGAAAAGAAAATGAAACACACACATCAACAAGATAATATGAAGATGATTCCATGTGACCAAGAGGAATGATGGAACATTAGGAAAACCTTTTATTACATTCCATAAGACTACAAAATTAAGAAAAATACATGTTCACATTAATACATGCAGAAAGCATACTTAATTATATATAATGTCTATTCATAGTTTAAGCATATGAAAAATAATAAAATTAGTAAAAAAGGCATTTTTAAAATCAGATTTAAAAGTTGAAAATAAATGTCCAAATATCATAGCTAGTTGTGAAATGCAGAAAACCTTTCCTATGAGTACAGAAATAAGAAAATGCTGACCACTATCACTATTTCTATTTAACATTACTAATGGAAGTTCTAGCCACTCAGCAAGAAAAAACATAAAAACAATAAAAATCAGAAAGGAGAAGCATAAGTGTCATCATTAGAGCAGTACATAGTTATGTACATTAACATTGAGAGGATAAAAATTAATCATTAGAATTTATAATTCAGATACTACAAATTTGACAGAATCAATATCATTTGGAAGCCTGCATCAAGTACTAAGAAAAATTATTTTGTTAAAAGAATATTATTTTTATTGGCACAAAATGTGACTTAATTGAACATTCAGAATACAGCTAATTAACGATGCTGATGAAGGAGGGAATAGATGGATTTTTCAACAAATATTGCTGAGACAACTGGTGTCTATTTGACAATAAAGAGAGGGGGAGGGGAGAGAAAAAACAAACACAGACAATAAAGTTGGGCTTCACTGTCATACCAATAACTAACTAATCAGTCCCATGTGGATTACAACCCAGGACAAGAAAAGTGAATTAAGCTTTTTTGGGGGGAGGTAGCAGACAGCTTCATTTTCCTCAGACCTGTCATGCTGGTGGGTTTCTGTTAACTTTCAGCTGATAATTGGAAGGATCTGTTCTTGAACTGTGTGAGGCAGTACTTATGCAAGATTTTAAATGCTGGAAACTGGAAAATTTCCAGGACTTGCACCCAATGTGCACTTCCAGGGTGTATCCAATGATTGACTCAGTAGTTGTTATAAAATTGCATGGGCTTCCTCTTCCATTGCATGAAATAATTCATGGTTGTGTATATTCTACCATTTCTTGCCAGGATTAAAATCCTGTTCCACCATGAAATCTAGCTTAATAGCATGTGTCTTAATTGTTTTCTGTTTTCTATATCATGTATCCAGTTTTCTATGGATATATCTTGCATGTCCCAAAGAAACTGATTACACTCAAATTCTTGGCTCATGTCATTCTTCTACAGAAACTTAAATTAATGAAGTTGATGCCAGAAAAATTCCTCAGACTGAGATATACTCAGAATAAGATTCCAGAATTGTGTAACTCACCAGAAGGTGGCAACAAAGATCTGATTTGCTTTGGATAAGTGATTTAGTGGCTAGCTCCTAGGATGCTGAGACATAATGATGACTATGACTTTATCACATGTGATTAATTGGAAAGGAATATAGATGAAAGGGCATAAACTGGCTTCCTCAGTCTCTCTGTATTTTGGAGATCTGAGACACACCCACAAGTCTCTTAATCCTAAACATCTCTCAGTTCAATCATTTTGACAATTCAGATTAGCCATCACAGATGGCAAAGATAATGATAAAAAACATAAAGTAGGATAGTTGTTATTAAATGTCCTTGATGTATTTAATATAGGAAATAGCATGCTTACATCAGCTGACACCAACATAGCATAGGGTGTTGAAAACAGCATTTCTGTATGACACCACAAAAAGTGGCTTTCTGCAATTGAGATTCAAAATGTGATTGTTGGAATACCAAAATTGCACAGAACCCTTAATTACTGCTCCAGCAAGTGTTTTATGCCCAAATCGGGGCTCTGACCTCTGACAATAGAATGCTTGAGTGGATATGCTATAGAACTTGAAAAATCCAGAGTTCAATGCATTCTTTGAGGGCTCAGATTTGACTTTTTCCATGAGAAATTTAATAGTGTCACATGTTTAAGAAACATTCAGAGGTCACTTCAGGTGAAAGCCCAAGAAAATGGTGCTTACCCTTCTTGAGATGTACATCCATGAACTTTCATGTCTTTAAAAGCAGTAGGAGTTTCAACCTGGAGACACTGGGACAAATATAGTTTTAGTTTCATGTTGCTATATCAAAATACCATAGGCTGGATATTTTATAAAGAAAAAAATTATTAGCTCAAATTTTTGAAAAAATCAAGATCATTGCCCTGGCATCTCCTTGGCTATGGTAAGGGCTTCTTTGTGGTTGCCATCAAAATGTCCTGAACACTTGCAGATTGAAACCCCAGGCAAATGCCAGGCTGGCTTATAACAATCCATTTTCATGGGAACTAACCAATCCTACAAGATTTGACCATCTTCCTCAAGACAGCATTAATCTACTCATGACAATGAGACTCATGAGCTGATTACATCACACAGGGGCACACATGTTAAAGGTTCCACCTCCATATCATTGCCACACTGAGAACTAAGCTTCCAGCACAAGAAACTTTGTGGAAAAAAACACTTTCAAAAACTCCTTGTTTTTATAAAAAATAAATTAATGTATTAATAAAGTTAATTTAAACATGAAATGTCTAATTTAAACTTAAAATTAATCTAAAATATTCTTTATTATTTTCTTTCACATGAAGAAACATATAAGCAAATAGAAAGCATGTGAAAGATAAGGATGCATCTAGCAGATCCCTAGTTTAGGATTTAACAACAACAGACACAGAAATTGCAATATTTTCAATTCTAACAGTTTTCAAATATCTCTGCAGTCAAAAATGAAAATTCCAAGTTGGCCCTTTGAATGGCAAAACTGTAAAATCTCGTGTTTCCAATCACTACATTATCATTTTAATTTTGATATTTTGCTGTATGAAGTAGGTACGGCAGAGATATGAGATAGAAACCATATAGATAAACCTTATTACTTTTTAAATATTATGAACTTTCTTCTCAAATCAAATGCATGTAGCTGAGCCTGTGCATCTAAGATGACTACACATATGAATGTAGTTCATATTAAATTACTATGTAAGCTACAATATCTATTAATAATATTGTAACATTAATAATAA
Organism: Urocitellus parryii; assembly: GCF_045843805.1. Lineage (NCBI taxonomy): Eukaryota > Metazoa > Chordata > Mammalia > Rodentia > Sciuridae > Urocitellus > Urocitellus parryii. Next base: position 35,753,029 of record NC_135533.1, read on the forward strand.
AATTATGTTACCTTCAAGCTTTAATATATGTCATGAAAATTCAACAAAATAACCATTGCAATTATTTAGAACTTGGATTAAGAAAAAGGAAGGAAATCTTTTATCAAACACAATGTATAGAATTGCTGGGGCATGGGGATTATAATGTAAAACAGACTAGATTTAATTGACTTTAATGTTATTTTTACCTCTTTACATTTAGTGTTTTCCTTTATCTAAGACTTCACTGCTAACATTCTCCCTTGTTATGAATTGCTACTGGGCTAAAATTCATAACAATGGGGAAGTAAGGGATTGGTGGATCCCAAGAATTCCTAAAACATCTGAGTAAAGAATGAAACATTTATAGGCATTTGCCAAACCCAAAGATGATCTGCCAAATATGGACAAGGATAATTAAGTAGGAATATTCTTGGGTCCTACCCCTCTTCTGCCACTTCAATCCAGAATGTGCAATTTATTAAGTGGTAGGAACTTGAGAAAGTAATGGTTAAAGGTGGATATGTGGAGATCAGTCAGATATATTCCTTCCAGAACAGAAGGCTAAACTGTAGCAGATCAAACTTGACTTGCGGAGGGTGGGAGATTGAGTAGAAAAGTGCTAGTGATTGAATCCTAAGTTCATATGTTGATATCCTAAACCCCAGCATCTCAAAGTGAGGCTTTATGTGAAAATATATGCAACTGTAAACTGGTTAAGATGAGTTGGATGGATCCCTAAGTCAACATCACAAATGTCCTTATATAAAGCACAAATCTGAGCACAGACATACATATTAATAATGCTTTAAATATTGTTTTATGTACAGTTAATGCATTCAATAGGCAATGTAAAATGAATATTCACAATTGGTTGTCTGCTTTGAATAGACATTTTATTCCCAAACAGCCATTACCAAAAATTTATATAAAATATAGGGTTCCACCAAACCCAGGATGATAAGACCCTATGCCTCTGATAAAAAAGGGGAAAAGGATAAACTGCTATGCTTACACCAACAGGTCCTGTCTGGACTCCAGCTCAATGTATGAGATCTATCAATTGTGAATGGACATCAGGAACTTCACAACCAGATTTCCAAGTTTCATTTGATTCTAGATGAGGAGAGTTCCACCAAACAAGAGGACAGTGATCACTCTCTTCTAAAGAGAAGAAACATTAAAGGAGGACATATAAGAAACACTCAAAGAGGATCTCAAGCTACTAGACTTTCAGTGACTTGGGGGGATGTAAAATCGCCTCAGATCAACAGCTGTTAGCTCAAATGGGGTTAAAATGTACTCTGGAAAACTTTGTTACTGCTTTGTTTGCTAAATTTTGTTTGCAAAACTTTTTAAATGTTTTGATTCTTATGATTATGCTATTCTGCTATTGTATCCCAGTTTGGGGAAACTTAGTAGAGTTAGACTCCTGGACTTCTAGAACCCATTATAATATCTGGTTTACTTAGTTGAAATTGTTATATATCTGCAAAAATGTCTCACGGTTACCCAATTTCATCTGGGTCCAACAATTATTCGTAGGTGGGATGTTTACTGCTATTGAGATTGTTATGCTGCACTTGCTGCTGTCAAAACCTGCCCTATTTTTTGGCTCTATCAGCATTGAAAAGAAAAGAGATATCATTCATCCAGAAGGCCTTAAAAAACAAAAACAAAAAGGTGGGGTGATGTAGGTATTCTGACAGAATGTGGAAATAGGGAAGCATTTCACTGTGAGCAAACTGGGGTGGAAGGGGGGGACTGGGGCCCTGATTCCCAGGATTGGAATGCCCAGCCTCTGGTCCCCTGAGGCTACTTAGATAACTATTATAGTGCATTACCTGGTTTCCATATTAACATCCTCCGGTGTGAGAGGCGCTGTGTTTGCATTAACCTGGACCTTATCTCAGTTAGCTAGCACTCAGGGTTAGGAATACTGGTTAAGTGTAGCCAGGTGTGATAGGTAATATTTTTTGAGTTAATCATCTTAGCAGGAAGAAGGAGCAGACACATCACTTCACTCCTGTACTTCTTCTTTAAAACTTCACTCCTTTCTGCTCCACCTCCTGTCTGCCTGCTTCTACGGATTCTGTATCTGTTCTTTTGTGTGTCTCCTCACAGGTATTGCTCCACAGCTGTTCCTTTACACACATACAGGGAGATACTATGGGAAAATGAGGACAGATAACAAGGTGATGTTTCCACAAACCAAAGCCTAAGATTGCCAAAACTGCCATTCAGTAGCTTGAGGAAAGGCATGGACAAAAGAATATTCCGTAGAACCTTACAGTGAACCAACCAAGCAAGAACTTAATTTCACATTTTCCATCTCTAGAACTGTGAGAAAATAAATTTCTGCTGTTTAATCTACCCAAGTGATGGTGCTTTTTTATAGCAGACCTGGAAAACTAATACTTGAAACTTTGTGTCAAAAATTTTAACTATTACAGAGGAATAGAAGCATAATTTCTAAAAAGATTTTGGCTAATAGAAGTGATCCTTGGGTACATTACCAAATGGTGATAAGGAAAACAATGAGATGTAGCCAAAACTTTATTTCAGAAAGACAAGAATAATTAAATGTCTGGTATGGATTATACATAAAAGAGGTTGCCAATTGTACCCCAAGGTGTCCTATTTTTCACTATTATATAAACTCTATTTACTACCTCATTGGAATTTTGTAAGATTGAATAACTCAGTATATTTAGGTTTAAAACCAAAATATGGTAGTTCTTTGTCATTCAGTAGATGGTAAATATCAGTAATTTGTAGTTCTTTTTAGATAAATAGCTGAAATCTATAATATTATAATATAATAAATTATGATAAATTTTATTATCAAATAATAGTCAAAAGTCATTATAAACTATGATGGATTGAACTTTAATGTAAACCAATGAATGGATTAGAAGATTGCAGAGCAATACATGCATATCAATTATGTCTATGCAATATATGCAATAGCATTTCAAATATTATTTTTCTTTTCACTTATATTTCAAAGGGAATACTAACTTACCCTTAACATTTTATTTTTCTCCAGGTAAATGTGTTAAAAATTTTGTATGTTATTGTAAAGTGATCTTACAAATGTCAAAAGTATGTTTTCGTGGATAGGATTACCAGAAAGGATCAGAGTAGTATACAGTTGATTTCATTTGAAGTAACTCTGTAGTATGTGCTTTATTAAATTACCAGAAACATATATTTATTTTAAAATATTTTTCCAAATGTAAACAAATAAGGGAGATACATTTTAAAAACAAGGACAAGAACAAAAAAAGAGTTAAAAATTAATAACTTTCTCCATGAAATATAGAGCAAAATAACTCATTAAAGTATTTGTTACTGAAGAAAGAATGGTAAAATCACCAGAGATAAAACTAAATTTAGGAGCAATAATTATGAAATGAATGTGAAATTTTTGTGATCATGAAACTAGGAAATAAGAATGAAAATTTTTAAATTAAATATCAGTGACAGTACAAAGTTAAGTGGAAGATAATATATTAATTCTATGTTTATTGCAGATATTAATTTATGTTAACACTTGAAACAATGTTTTTGATAATATTTAAATTACAAAAGATATTTTAGGATCAACTACTCTTTCAAAATACGTGCATATATATATATATATATATATATATATATATATACATACATACATACATATATACATACATAAAATTTCCACCATCCTTTATTTTCTCAAAAATCTTTTACTAAGAGCCAAATATTCCCACTGCCACAATGCCTACACAATTCACCTTACTTCATCTCATTGAAAGGAGATAGGTAAGGACAATACAGTTCAGTTCGATAAGATTTTTTGAGAGAGATCACATTCACATATTTTATTATACTATATGGTTATGTTGTCTAATTTTTATTATTGCTACCAATCCCTTTAATTTATAAATTAAACTTTGTTGTATATATGCATGCATAGGAAACACATAAAATATACAGAGTTCTATACTATCTGCAGTTTCAGACATCCTCTGGGATTTGGGAACACATTCCCCACAGATAAAAGGTGACCAGTGTTCTTATGTGCCTGTGTATGTGTATGTTTTCCTAAGATACTAATAACTATATTAATCATAATATACTAGTAAATCTGACTAAAGTAGCTTTGGAAGTGAATACTATGTAAAAGTTTGAAATGAGTAAGGCATGTGAGAGAACAAAGAGAAAGGTCATTCAGTTGTGTGTATAGTATTTTCTATTTTGCTAGATTATTCAAGATAATCACAGATTAGTTCTAGCAATAATTTAGACACACAAGTTGCAATAATACTTTCCAAAATTTTGTTTATGTAATCAACATTCCATTAACCTTTAGTGTATATAGGAATTTAGGTGCAGAAACAATGAGGGACAAAAAAGGAAATAACATCCTTTTTTGGTTAAACAGTCTAATTTGTAGTGAATAAAAGTTAAGTCACTGAAAAATGTAGTCTATTTACCATTCACTTGGTTTTGTTTAATGCCTCCAACTTAATCATAAAGCAAAAGCACTAGGAATCAACTTATGTACCTCTTCTTCTTTGCCTACCCTGTTCCCAAATTCTCTTCTCCCTTTTCTCCCGTTACTTGTTCATTCCAGAAAGAGACAGCAATTCTGCAAAAGAATCACATAATTTATGTAGAGTAGAAAGATGCTACAAGATGACAAGTGTAATGTGGTACTCAAAACAGTAAAATACTCTCTTTTTTTTTTTGCCTATAAAGAGTTTTTCCTTTCCTTTTTATCTTATCATTGACTATCATACTCTGTTACTTCCTATCTATCTCCTTTCTTTTCTTTCTCCTGGACTCATTTCTACCTCATCCTCTAGGCAACCAGCTCATATAATCTCCATTTTCTTTTTTCTAAGAAAGCATCAAGACCTAGTCAACTCTCATGAAAGAACTATGCCATAAATAAGATTTTTACTTTCCAAACTAAATCTGTATCCCTGGTTCTTTCCACTGCAGATCTAACAACTTACAGATACAGAAATTGTTTCCATTCAAAAAGGGTAATTTAGAGTACACATGTTCAACTTCAAATAATACAATATATAGATATATTTCCTTTTTAAAAGCTTTGCATCTGAAAGGTATGAAAATATCAGAAAAGTCCTATTAGAAAGAATAAATTAATTTCCCATAGTGTCTAATAATTTCAGATAATAGGTTATGCATAAAAATAAAACTTAGCTAATTAGAGGTTCTCCTCTTATCTCAAAAATGTCTTTAGATCCCCGAAATGTTTACTTATTCAGCCACAAATTTAATTAAATATGTCAAAGTCATTTGCTACCCTCTTATTCGTCTTCAGATCATATATGCACTTTGAAATTAGCACTATCAGGAATCACAGTTTTAAAATTTTGATCAGGACTCAGATCCTTTGCTTGGCACAAGATAGTACGGGATGGGCAGAACTGTGAAATGAAGTAAGTCTGTCTTCCTCCCTCTCCTTCACACTTTGGTTAGGAGAACTGAGAGGCTTGAAAAGCAGCTGACCTCTCCTCCACACAAGCATCTGGGACATTAAGCACCAACTGTGCAGACTGTGAAGGAAGTGTAATAGTGGTAATTATGTGTCCAGCTCTTTGTAAGCTTTCTAGGATTAGGATTTAATAAATGTAAAGTCCGTCAAGGTGATAAACCAAAACCTTTGTGAAAGCAGAGATTGCCTCTTTGATCTTCAAACAGAAAATCCATATTGAGAATATAAGAAATCCAGATTCTTCAAGTAAATTGCTTCTCAGATAAAGAAAACATGAGTGGGTTTGCAAGAAAATTAAATGTTCTCTCCTTGCATATGTGTGGAAATTTCTGTGACAGAAAGTAAGATGCAAACTAAAAACAGAAATTTCCATTCATTACCCTCATAAATGCACCCAAGTTGCCTTTGAGTCATGTAAACTATTTTGCCATTGCTTCATTACACTCAGTTGTATACAAGGCTCAAACAAGGTATGAGGGATGGTCTTGGATGGTTGATCAAGTCTTTCCGTTTTGATCACAGTGCAGCCTGACTCAGTTTCCCTGCCCTTCAATATCTGTCTTCCTTTCAATTGAAGCCACTTTCTTTTGCATGGCTGCACATATTTAAAAAAAAATGAGTGCAGAAAGATATGAAAATATTATACAAATCTTAGTATTATAAGTAATTATGCCTCAATGAATATCCCAAATTGTCAACTAATACCAAGTAATAAATATGTATAAAATCACATCAAATTGAAAAGAATTAGGCCTGGGGGATTTAAAGTTTACTGAATCGTCTACCTGGTTTCTTGTCTATCTGTGGCTTCCTGGTTCTAATAGCTAGGCCTCATCTTTGTCTTTTGGGTTCAAAGCTGCACACCAGAAATCTTAAGCTGACACCCTTCACAATTGAAGCTCAAGTTCAACTCCACTGAGCTCTCCCTAAGATCGGAGTTCTGTGCCTCTGTATATTTCATGAACCACTTCAGTCCTTGTTCATGTGTTTCTTTTACCTGCTGGGTTTTGTCTGCCAAACTTAACAGTATTTTTCTCTATGCGCCAAGTCCTCCAGATACAGGGGGTTCTAGGTTTCAGCACATACTTTCACTCATTGAATTCTATCTTGCTCAAGATGTGAAAGCCTTTACTTCCTTGAATACGTAAATATCTTCAGGGGAAAAAATCACTTCCTATTATCAATTGCTATTTTCTGAAAGTTAAAGATGTTAAAGCATAACTTTACTTCATCAGTTAATGAAGACCAATCTTTAAGAGATTACTGAAATGATTCAATTGATGTAGGGCGCATTTTCAACTGTGTATATTCAATTCATTGAGATAGCTCTTACACAACAGAATAAAAATCAATTTAACTACATTATACCTATACCAATTTGGTCAGTTTCTATTCCAAAATCAGCAACATATGATACATTGGCAAATAGCCTTTTATTTAGTTACAAAGGCAGTTGAGATTGAAAACTTTAAGACATAAAGTACAATAAAATAAAGATTCTAATTATTTTTAATGGTTAATCGAAGAGAAAGACAATCTTTAGGAAAAGATGTTTAAATGTTTATACTGGAGTCCAGGTATTATTGTTCCAGGCTTGATTTTCTAGTTTTTCTCTATAAAAACTCCAGTAAATGACCTACAGATATGTGGCTCAGGAGTTAGGGAAAATTCCCCCAATCTAGCAAATGTCCACAAAGAACAGGTTTCTTTCTCCAGAGTGACCTCTGTATATTTCCTTGTAATACTTCATTTAATCAATCCAGTGATGTGAGCCTTGTTGTGAAAGCTTAACAAATTAAATTATTTCATTCTTCACTGAATAAATACAGTCATTTCAAAGAACTTTAAGTAAATGTGTTGAAGATAAATTATTAATCATATCTCATAAATACTAATTTAGTTATGTGCAATTGTTTAATTTAGAATATTGATCTAATGGGTAAAACAAAACTCTTTACATTTTAAAAACTACTAAATTCCACTTGCTTCTCTTTTGTCTCACACACACACACATACACACACACACAAAAAAAAAAAAGGTGTCATGGAACTTTTGCCTAATTCAAATCCACAAATTTAGTCTAGGTGTTGTTTCTCATTCTTTTGATGTAGTCTGAGTAAGTTTGGAAGAGGCATTTTATTTTCTCTCAATATGTGTGACAACCTTCCCACTGGGCTCATAAACAAAATCCATCCTTGCTAGAAAATGTAAATAGAAAAATTTGATCATGTTTAAGCTCTAATGGGGTACTAACACATTCATCAGTAGAGTGTAAGAAGGATTTGAATAAGTATGCCAAGTTTCTTTAACTTAAAAATATTCAGACACAGACTTTAAATACAGATCAATTCATGTATCAAATTTCAAAATTTCAGATTTATTGGAAAGTATTTCTCAATTTCATTATTAGCAATGTGTGTGACATGTTGATTCATATATATTTACATATGAACTTATATAGTCACATATATATGATTTATTTATAAATATATGAATCATACAGATGATCCATATATATGATCTTAGGCAATTCCATTAGCTGATATTATATTCTGATCTATTATGTATCTTATATATTGTATTTTGGAAACTTGAAACTAGTGAACATAAATAAAATAGAAAAATAGGTTAGACAAACAGACACTTAAGTAACTTTTTTTTTTTTAATCCAAAACCAAACTAAAGGCAACATATCATTTATGGTTTGATTAGTTAATACTTATTGTTGGTACTCTTTGGAAATATCAAATTTCTCTGAAATAAATTGATGATAGCAGGATATGTTATCTCACTGTAGTTTTGGTTTACATGTTCTGAATGATGATGGTGAACATATTTTGTTGTTATAATTGGGAAAATATAAATTCTTTGGGGAAATAGTTATTTAAATATTTTTACCATTTTTAAACTTTAGTTATTTGTCTTTATTTTCTTGTAAGCACTCTTTTATATACTCTGTATATTAGCTGAAATTAAATATATATTTTGCAAGTATTTTCTCCCATTTCAGGAGCTGTCTTTTCACTTTAAATGTATTCTTGGCAGCACACATGTTTTTAATTTGGATGAATTATAATTTATTTACTATTTTTTCTTTGTTGGTTATGTTTGAGAAGTAATAACTGATAAATTATTGCTTAATACAAGGACAGGAATATTTAAATCTATATTTTCTTGAAGCATTTAAAGAAAATATTTAGTTCTTGCTTTTGAGTAATCAATCCATTCAGAGCAGATTTTTGTGTATGCTGAGAATTAGGGACCCAATTTCACTCATTTTCAAACGGATATATTGTTTTGTAAAAACTAGTGTGGTCAAAAGATTATTATTTCTCCATGGAACTATTTCAGCATCCTTATCAAAATTCAATTTTCTATAAATGGGAATTTAATTCTGGACTACCTACTCTATTCCATTATGCTCAAACCCCTTTTTCTTAATTGTGTAGATTTGTAGTAAATTTTGAATCAGGGAAATGTGAATCCTCTGACTTCATTTTTGTTTTTCCTCAAAGCTGTTTTGGCTCTTATGGGTTCTTTAGTTTGCCATATAAATTTTAGAATCAACTTGTCAACTTCTGAAAACAACAAAAAGCTAGCTGATATTTTGATATGGATCACATTAAATCTATGGATAAGTTTTAGTAATATTATAATCTTAACATTATGAATTTCTTTCACACAAGAATACAGATTGCCTTTTAATTTATTTATGTATTCTCTACTTTCTTTCAGTAATGTTTTATACTGTTTAGTGTATGACCTCATACTTGTTTTAAATTTACATATTTTTTTGCTATTTATATTGAACAGCTTTATTTTTTATTTTTCTAAATTTTAATTGCTACTGTATAATAGTATAATTGATTTTTGGATATTGATCTTGAATCTTCCTTTCTTCCCATACTTGATTATTAACACTTCTAGTTTTTAAGAAAATTACTTAAGACTTTTGGTATATAACGTAGCATTTTATTATTTTCAAACATATTTGAGAAGTATTTGAATTACATTTTCCTTTTCAATGGTACCTTTTATGTATGTATTTTTTTAATTCCTCTGGCTTAATCATCAATAAAATGTTAAATAAAAATATTAACAAAGGATATCATTGTTTTATTATTGACCTTAAAGAGAAAGTTCTTTACATTGAAACATATAGTATTACCTGGGGTTCTCCATAACTGACCTTCATAAGATTGAAAGTTGTTCTTCATTCCTAGTTTAGCATTTCTATCACCAAAGAATGTTGGCTTTTTAATATTTTTTTCTGTATTTATTAAAATAAACATGGATTGTTTTGTTTATTTATTTATTTGGTCCTATTCACGTTGTGTATGGTTCACTAATATGGTATATTACATGCAATGATTTCAGTATGAATAATTAACCTTGTTTTCCTAGGACAAATGGCATTTGTGCATGTTGTATATTCTTCTTTACATGTTGTTGGATTCAGTTTGCTAGCATTCTTTTGAGGGTTTTTGCGTGTATATTAATAAAGGGTATTGGTTGCCTGTTTTCTCTACTGATTGTATCTTTGTCTGGTTTCAGGGTCAGGAAAATATGGGCCTTGCAGAAAAAAAAATGAGGAATTATCTCATGATTTCCAGTTTTTTAGAAACTTTGTTAAGGTTTATGAATTTAACTTTAAACATATATTAGATTTTCTCAAGTAATCTATCAAAACCTTGTTTTATCTTTATGGGAATATTTCAAATACTTTTAAATTACAATGAAATCTTTATTTTTGATGTGTTAAATCAGGTTTGCTATTTTGTCTTTTAGGAATTGTTATTTTTCATATATTATCTAATTCATTATTAAACAATCATAGATAGTACCTCCTTATAATCTCTTTTATTTGTATAAAACTAGTGATAATGTTCTCTATTTTGTTCGTGATTTTAGTATATTGAATTTAATCTCTTTTTTTATTAGTCAGTTAATCTTGGTCAAGTTTTGTTAATAATGTTGAACTTTTCAAGAGGTCAATTTTGCTTGTTTTGCACCATTTTTATATCTTATATGTTTTATTAGTTTCTGTTCTTAAACATAATATTCTTATTCACAGAATTCCCTTCTTTTTGCTTGTTAAAAATTAGTTTACTCTTCTGTTTCAAATTTTCTTATGGTGTAAGTATAGACAGTGATTTGAGATCTTTGCTTTTGTAATAAATTTACTCATTCAAATAAACTTCCTGCTCTATGCTGCTTTTGGCATATCCTACAAGTTTTAGCATGGTATATTTTGATTTATATTTGTCTCAAAACATAATTTCTGTTGTGATTTCTTACATGAAAAATTAAATTAGGAGTATTTTCTAATTAAGTAGGAATATTTCTCTTCATTTTCCTTTGGTTAATGATTTGTAATTATATTTTATTGTGGTTAAGAAACATATGTTTTAAGATTTCAATACTATAAGTATTTTAATATTTGTTTTATTACATAATATATCCACTATTTCTCATAATGTTGCATCTGATTTGAGAAGAATGTGCATTTGCATTCTGCTATAGGGTGGAGTGTTATATCTATTTCTTTCTTTCATTCTATCTATCCATCCATCTATCTATAATACTACAATACTTAAATAATGCCACAATTCTAATAAAATACTATGTGTGTAGTATTATTTAAATCTCCTATTTGTACATTGAAATCCCAGTTGATCTATGAATGGTTGGTTGAGAGAACAATTTTGAAAACCAAAAACTTTTATTGAATTGTCTCTGTCTACAATTGTGACAGCTATTGCTTCATTTATTTTTGTATTTTATTCATAGCTGGATGTGTGTTTATAATTGTTTTATCTTCTCAATGAACTTATTCTTTTATCATTATAAAATATTCATTTTGACTCAAGCAACAAATTTTGTCTTTAGGTCCATATTTCATATTTTCATAGTTGTGTTAGCTCTCTTTCAAGTTATATATCTGTGTACATCCCTTTAATTTCAACTATTTAGGTCTTTGAATCTAAAGTGTTTGTTTTCCTAGAGAACATGTATAATATGCATTATATTTGTATTCATTCTGCTCATCTCTGTCTTTTAATTGTAGTGTTCAGTTATTTTAGTTGAACACAATTATGGATATATTCCTACTATTTAATATTTATTTCCTATATATTTGCTTTCTCTTTTCTCTCTTCCTCTTATTATTTTTCTATTGCATGGACCTTTCCTAGTGTACCATATTTATTTCCTTGTTATTTTATTAATTATTTTCAATTTACAAGTTATTTTCCTACTATTTCCTGTAGTGATTAAAATGTGCATGTTTACTTATAAAGACCTACTACAGATTAATAGTAATTAATAGTAATAGAAAGTAATAAATAGTACATTTGTTTGTTCCTATATACCTTCATTCCCTCCCTCCTTGTTTGTTCTATTACTGGTACAAAATTACATTTTTACCCCACCAAAGCTGATTTGTAACTATTGATTTATCCTGTTTTCCTTTAATTCAGGTGGATGAAAAAAGGTTCCCAACAAAACATGCATTTCTACATTTTATATATATCTATGTGGTTCCCTTGACTAATGCCCTTTATTTTTTAAAGTGGAATCTATTTAGTATCTTGTATTCCTTTATTGTACAAGGAAAAATTCCCATTAGTAGTTCTTTAAGTGCAAGCTTGCTAGTAGCAGATCTACAGGCTTTTAAATTATCATATTATTTATCAGTGATAATACATTGTCTTCAAAATTCTTAATTTGCCCTTCACTGTTAAAGGAAAGATTTGCCAGATATAGAGTTCTTTGATGCTACTTTTTTTTCTTTGAACACTTTTTTATAATTTAATTTTTAAAATTTTTAAACTTGTTTTAATTAGTTACACATGATAGTAGAATACATTTGGACACATTATTTATCCAAATGGAGCATAGCTTCTCCTTCCTCTGGATGACACATGGTGTAGAGTCACGCCAGTTGTGTAATCATACATGTATGTAGGGTAATGTTCATCCCATTCCACTGTCCTTCCCATCCCTACACTTCTTCCCCTCCCCTTACTCTCCCTGCACAATCCAAAGTTCCTTCACACCATGGCATTATGGATTAGCATCTGCATATCAGAGAAAATATTTGGGCTCTGTTTTGGGGGGTTTGGTTTATTTTGTTAGCATGATATTCTCCAAATTCATCTATTTACCTGGAAATTCCATAATTTCATTTTTATTTAAATCCAAGTATTTTCAATTGTGTGTGTATCACAATTTCTTTATTCATCTGTGGAAGGGCATCTAGGCTTGTTCCATAGTTTAGCTATTGTGAATTGAGCTGCTATAAACATTGATGTGGTTGTGTCACTGTAGTATGATGATTTTAGGTCCTTTGGATATAAACAAAGGAGTGATAGAGCTGGGTCAAATGGTGGTTCCATGTCAAGTTTGCCAAGGAATCTTCATACTGCTTTCCATACTGGTTGTACCTATTTGTAGTCCCATCAGCAATGTATGAGTATGCCTTTTCCCCCACATCCTTGGCAACACTTTCTGTGGCTTGTAATCTTCATAATTGCCATTCTAAGTGGAGTGAGATGAAATCCTAGAATAGTTTTGATTTGCATTTCTCTAATTGCTGGAGTTACTGAACATTTTTTTTTTCATGTTTGTTAATTGATTGTGTTTCTTCTTCTGTGAAGTATCTTCAATTCCTGACCATTTATTAATTGGGTTATTTGTCATTTTGGTGTTTTGCTGCAGTCCGGCTGCAGCAAAATAGCCGGGGGGTGACGAATAACTAGTGTACGTTGATACAGCAGGAGTAGGAGCCGTTTATTGTAGGACTACAGAGGTATTTATACATTTTACACAGCTTATCTTAATTAGCATAAGCTAGATACATCAGTCAACCAATAAGGAATCTCCACACTTAATGGCTCGCTTTTGTTACTTCTCAAACCACTCCCTCTGGCATTTTGCCAGGCACCATCCAGACTTGTTTAGGAACTCTAACATTCCTCTGGCAAAATACCAGGTGCCATCCTGACTTGTTTACAGACTCTAACATTTCCCCCTTTTGTTTAATTTAAATAACAACCATAGTGGTTTTTAAAGAAACACCATAAATAACCTGCTACAAACAGAAAGGGAGGATACAAAATGCCACAGTACCAAGCCAATTGATGGCTCCATGTAAGAAGCCCTTGGAAAAATTATACAAGCAATAACACCGTTAGCAAAGATACTGAGTTACAATTTGTTGTATATTACAGTTTGTTGTCTCAGTCCAGGTAAAGCAGTGTCTCAAAAGATTAACTCACAGTCCCGGTAAATCACAGTCCAGGTAAGTTTTGCAGGCAGCTAGCTTAAATCACAGTCCAGGTAAGTTCTGCAGGAAGCTAGCTTGATCCGAAGTCTCCTCTGTTTTTTCAGCTGAAGTTTCCTCTGGTTTTCAGCAACACTGGAAATTCTTCCACCCTCGTTTTCACCATCACTGGGACGAAGGCAGGAACTCTGGATGGCTAAAGAAAATCCTGTAGCATGCCACTAAGAAAACAACCTTCTGAACAATTTAGTACATTATCTCAAGGTTTTTTGCATTTGAAATAAGCCTTAATAGTGCTCATTACTCATTAGCTTCCAGGTGTGGGAGAACCATTGTAGTTTAGTTATTGGCATTGAAAATGACCAAACATCAGGGAAGCTGGTAGCGTCTTCTGCTGGCTGTAACATCCCCGGCAGCCCCAGATGGCCCTGGGGAGTGTTCTGGGGAGTGTCCGGACTCAAACTGCTACTGGACACAGGGAGCAAGAGCCTGGGAGACTATGCCTCCAGGTCAGGTCTAGATTTGGGCTCATGGCAGTGGAAGAGCCGGCTGCCGCCGCTTGGAAAAACCCTGTTACACCAGGACCCGCTCGCTCACATGGCAGCCGCAGCACCAATTTATGCACCCTCCGGTAACAAAAAGTATTCAGTAATAGCCTTTTGCTGCAACTTTTTTCCTGATAATCCTTCTTCTTCTGAACTTTCTTTTTCTTTCTGACTAGAGTTCCTGGGCTTCTATTAACATATGCCCTAATTGCTCTTGGTTCCATTGGGGTGTCTCTTTCCCTTATCAATTTACTTCTCACCCCTTCCATATTTTCATCACAAAGACAATATAACATTTGAAGACAAAACAAGACACAAACATACTGCATCAATCTTCTCCATTTTCTCGAAATGGCCATTTTTCCTCTCGCCCTATCTGTCTAGGGACGAGCAGATTTGCTCCCATTCTATCTATGGACAGGCAGCTTTTTTTTTCGTCACTTACCCCCAGTGTCCCGGGGCTCCCCGTAACGGGCCATCATCTGCCGGGGGGGGGGGGGGGGGGGGACGGACGAAAAATTTGTATAGATTGATACAGCAGGAGTAGGAGCCGTTTATTATAGGACAACAGAGGTATTTATACATTTTACACAGCTTATCTTAATTAGCATAAACTAGATACATCAGTCAACCAATAAGGAATCTCCACACTTAATGGCTCGCTTTTGTTACTTCTCAAACCACTCCCTCTGGCATTTTGCCAGGCACCATCCAGACTTGTTTAGGAACTCTAACATTCCTCTGGCAAAATACCAGGTGCCATCCTGACTTGTTTACAGACTCTAACAGTGTTTAGCTTTTTTTAGTTCTTTATATACCCTAGAGATTAGTGCTCTATCTGATATGCAAGTGGAAAAAATTTCCTCCCATTCTGTAGTCTCTCTATTCATCTCACTGATTGTTTCCTTTGCTGAGAAGAAGCTTTTTAGTTTTAATCTATCCCATTTATTAATTCTTGATTTTAATTCTAGCACTATAGGAGTATTATTAAGGAAGTAGGGGACTAATCTGATATGATGAAGATTGAGGCCTATTTTTTCTTCAATTAGGTGCAGGGTCTCTGGTTTAATTTCTAGGTCCTTGATCCACTTTGAGTAGAATTTGTGCATGGTGAGAGATAGGGGTTTAATTTCATTTTGTTGCATATGGATTTCCAGTTCTCCTAGCACTATTTTTGAAAAGGCTATCTTTTCTCCAATACATGTTTTTGGTGCTTTTGCCTAATATAAGATAACAGTAATTTAGTGGGTTAGTGTCTGTGTCCTCTGTTCTGTACCATTGTGCCCCTGTAGGAATCCAATACCTCTCCTTGATGTGAAAGATAATGTTATCAGATCCCAATATAAAAAAATATACCTTAAAAAAACAAATTTTTGCTAATAAGACATTTACAGTTTATTCATAATGTACAGAAATGGTGAACTCAATTATTATGTACAATAAACTCAGTCAGTTTGGAAAAGGATTTACAGTCTCTGATGGTAGACAAAGAATCAGGGGTGAAGAGTAGGATGATATGCTAAGCAGGTAGGAGCTGGTGATACAGAGTTGTTATATCTTAGGAAATGTGAAATAGAAATCTAAAAAGGAAGATTAGTATCAGGAGAAAGGAGGGGAAGTACCTTTGCGTAGACAAGTAAGTGGGAAGAAAGTAGAGTACATAAAATAAGCACACATATATTCAAGAAAATATTAAAAATGTTAAAATAGCAGAAACTGGTGGGAAAAAAGAAAAACATAATTAAAAAATAAAAAAGAATAAAAAGAATGTACAATACAATGTAACATACTATTCAGTCATCCCAGACCTCAAAATCCTAATTCATGCTAAGTAAATGGTTTCACATATGTTGGGGATTTGAGGTTGGGAGAAAGGAGATGGAGAGGGGAAAAAAAAAAGAGGAAAAAAAATCTTGTAGGAAGACACAGTGCTTATTTTGGTTGGTTGCCAGTGTCTTTCCTGCTTCCTTTCTCATCCAACACATGGAGTCCTCTGTTGTTAGCTGGTTTCTCCACCCTCATGATGGTGAAGGTAATCAGAGTGTCACTGTGTTAGGTTAACAGCTGCTGGGGAGAGTGGAGAGTTAGAAATTGGGTACCTGGAAGATGGTGATGAAGGTGACCCAAGGTGGAGGCTCCTGCTTTCAGCAGTGTGGTGTCCAGTCAGGTGGGGGGAGCCTGGTGATGGTTTGGGATGATGAGTTCAATGGAGAGCTCTGTGGCTTGCAGTGCTGGCTGACATCAGAGCTTGTGTGAAGTTCCTGGGTACAGACAAGCTACTGCACATAGGGGATAAGTTCGCTGCTGCAGAGTCCCAAGATGGCAGCAACTAGGGGATTTCCCCATGTTGGTAGATGGGGCTTCACACAAGGGGTGGTGGCTGGAATTCTTACTCTCAGGAAGCTACAGGGTGTCCTCCATGGGAGCAGTGTCTGTTATTTCTGCTTCAGTGGGTATCCAACAGTTTTTCGCATGTGCTACTGCAGCCACTGATGGTCTCATTCAGGTATCCAGTAGTCCTGCATGGGCGAATAGTTGGGAGAACTACTTTGATGTTGAGGCCTGGAGCCCTGGATGGGCACGGTGCATGGTTCTCTCTGCATGGGTTGGGGACAGGAATATCAATGGCAGAGAAGTCATATTCTCACAACTAGAACCTGCAGAATGCTGCCTCCCTCTGGCCTGCTATCTTGGAACTCCCTTGAGTTCTTTATGTATCTTGGAGATTAATGCTCTGAGTTGTGTGTGGTAAAGATTTTCTCCCATCTGTAGATTTCTCTTCACCTTTTTGATTGTTTCCATTGCTGAGAAGAAGATTTTTACATTGAATACATTCCATTTATCAATTCTTGATTTGACTTCTTGCACTTTAGGAGTTTGGTTAAGGAAGTCAGTTCTTAATAATATGCTGGAGATTTGGTTCTATTTTTTCCCCAAGACTGACATCATTATAAATGGAGAAAAATTGAATGCATTTCTTCTAAAAATTGGAAAAAGACAGGGATACCCTCTTTCACCATTTCTACTTAATACAGCCCTAGGATGGTGAAGGTAATCAGAGTGTCACTAGCCAGAGAAATATAACAGACAAAAGAAATTAAAGGAATATGAATAGAAAAAGAACTCAACTATCACTATTTGCTGATGACATGATTCTATATTTAGAAGATCCAAAAAATTCCACCTGAAAACTCCTAGAGCTAATAATGAATTCAGTAAATTAGTAGAATATAAAATAAACACAAATAAATGCATTTCTGTACATCTCTGAAAAATCCTCTGAAAGAGACATTAGGAAAACTACCACATTCACAAGAGCCTCAAAAAAAAAAAAAAAGAATACTTGGGAATTTATTTAACAAAATAGATGAAAGACCTCTACAATGAAATCTACAGGACATTAAAAAAAGAAATTGAAGAAAACCTTAGAAGATGGAAATATCTCCTTTGCTCTTGGATAGGCAGAATTAAAATAGTCAAAATGGCCATACTACCAAAACTGTTATACAGATTTAAAATCCCAATGACATTTTTCATAGAACTAGAATAGATATGTATACCAATGGTACAGAATAGATGACACAGAGACATACCCACATATATACAGTCATCTCATTACTAGACAAAAGCATGAAAAACATACATTGGAAAAAAGATGGCCTATTCAACAAATGATGCATGCTGGGAAAACTGGAAATTCATACATAGCAAAATGAAATTAAACTTGTATCTCTTACCCTGCACAAGAATCACCTGAAAGTGGATGAAAGACTTAGGCACTAGAGCAGAGACCCTGTGTCCTTGCCCACTTTTAAGTTACCATTCCATTGCTTTCTCACCTCTGTGATTTTTCACCAGAAGTTTATTGTTATTCTTAATGTGTTTTACCTGAACACAGTAAGTCACATCTCTGAAAGTTTGTGATACTCTTTTTCTTTCGCTATCAAGATATATTGGGAAATCTCTGCATATGAATCTTTTGATTTTACCCAGTTTATACTTTGTTGAGATTATTGAATATGAAGTTAATGTCCTTCATCAAATTTTAGAATTCTTTACCATTGTTATTTTAAGTACTCTGCTCTTTATATTTTAATTCAAGTAAATTTTATAAAAATGAAAATATTTCAAGGTAAACCAGTCTCACTTTTGTTTTAATTTTAATTATTTACTAGAATCCAATGCATATTTTAAAATTAAAGATGTAATGATTAGGTTTCACATTTTTTAAATTTTAATTTTTACTAACATTTTAAAATAAATATTTTTAATTATAATGTGAAATCTGTATCCTTGTTGAAATTCTTCTTTTGTCTTTTAAAGTCAGCTTGGAATTATATAAACCTGAAAGCAATCACCTGTTTCCATTGTGAGAACACATTAATACATACCTTCTTTTTTAAAGATGAAAATCCTATTTAATTACATTTATTCATGTAATAAGAATATAATACTCAAATTCCTAACTTTTGTTATCTATGAGAATTATCTGGACACACATTAAGAAGAAAAGAAAATATTTACATAATATGTTGATTTTGCAACTTGGAAAAAAATAATATATAAATTATTTCTCCTCATTGAAATTTTGAATATTTATATATTTTTGATCTTCTAAAGTGTATAAAGTGGTCTTAATATTAGAAAAAAATATAACAATGGCAAATCTTTGTTGACATTGATTAATTATACATAATTTCTGATTAATCTACCATACTATTTAAATTATTCTCTTCATCAAAATTATTTCTGCATAGTGATTCAAATCATTCACCAGATGATAATGGCAGGAAAGGTTATATTGAAATTCACTTCTAATATTCACTGATGGAGCTCAGACAGTGTATGTTTAACTATCAGGAAGTGTTTGATATTGAAATTTTTACCTCTGATATTCCATATCTAAAATGTTCTTAATTGTTTGACCAAAAGGATACCACAAAGGTATCAGTAGTCGATTTGTGGTAATAAACTACCTGTGTGATATTTTGATAAAGCTACGAAACTTCAGGGGTGTGGATAGTTCATCTGTTAAAGCATTTTTTTATTCAGGCACTTCCTGAAGAACCAGAAAGTTTTGACATCTCATTAGTCCTATAAGACCCTGACTTTCCCTATGATAAGTCATTACTATGACTGGTATCTAGCTAAATAATATTCTTCACAAAGGAAAAAGTCTTCATGTTCACTTCACAGAGAATACAGCAGACTGGTTAAACATTATAGATAAAATTATAATTGATGTCTATACTTCTAGTATCTTGAAAGTGTCTTACTAAAGTTTTTGGTTCAAGAATAAAGTCTAATTTCAAGTACTGATGGAGTTCATTTGTGCAGCCTTTTCAGTCTTTCAGTTCTTATTAAGGGTACCCAAAGTGCATGATGCACAGTTTTATTTCTATTAAATTGTTGTAAAGTGTTTATTTTATCATTATATATTTTATTTATTTTGCCTATATTTTATATTTTTTCTATTTTTTTTTATTATGCAATATGTCTTTTTACATATTATAGAACTGATGTATCTCATGACATTTTAAATTTTATTTAAATTCTTAAAATCACACCATGTGTATTTTTCTGCTCAGACATTTTTGTTTATTTATTATTCTATTTGGAGTAAAATTGAATATTCTTATTTTGTTATACAGTTCCAGTGACCTTCTATACAAAGCCACCCTCTGGACTCATAATTGTAATTGGCTTCTTTTTTCCAGCCACCCTGACCTCTGTACTATTCCTTGAACAGGACAAGCACACTACCACTTCAAGGCTGTTTGACTTCCTGTGCCCCTTGGCTAGAACATTCTCAAGCCAAGTGAACAGCCTATTTACTTACTCTTAGCCACTGTTGAAATGTCAGTATCAGACAGGTCTTATGTGATAGCAGAATTATTCCTCTAAAACATGGCCAAAATTTAATTTCCAGAAACTATAAATAAGATATGTCACAAGGCAAAAGGAGCTAAAATTGCAGATGGAAGCATTATAGTCAGTCTTCTGAGCTTTAGGTGAGGAGGTCGTCTTGGTCCATTGGAGTGGTTCCAGTGTAAACACAGGATCCTTCAAAGTGGAAGAGGAGGTGAAAAAGTTCACAGAGGTGCCTTGTAAGAACTCCACCCTGGATGCTGACTTTGAAGTTGGAGGAAGAAGGTCAGCATCCATGGAGGAGGGGCAGCCTCCAGGAGCTGGAAAAGTTAACCACACAGATCGTGTTTCAGAGTCTCTGGAACGGAACTCAGCCCTGCTGACACCTTGAGCCCTGTGGGACTCAAATTAGATTTTTAGCCTGTAGAAATAGAAGATAATAAATTCATGTTGTTTTCAGCCACCAAATTGTGGTAGTGTGGTGTAGCTGCCATAGGAAACCAATACAGTTTCCTAGATCAGCTTATATAAAATAGCATACCTGACGCATCACTTCACTATTCCACATCTTATTTCATTTCATAGCCGTTATTACCACCTCACATATGATGTAATATAACATAATATAAAGTAATATATATGTACATATCATTACTGTTGGTGTTCATGTTAGTAAATTATTCCATCTTTCTCCAATACGTTTTATTCAAGTTTTATGACACATTTCTATTGAATTTCTAAAATTACACATGAATGTTTCTCCTCTATAAACTCTTATAGAGTTCCTGTAAATTTTTGAAATTTTTCTTATAACACATAACCTGTTGTGTGCACTTGCTATGCTTCCATACCTGAGTCTGCAATTAGACACTTAACTTTTGTGAAAACTGCATTTAGTTTAGCTTACAATCATAATGAATGTACTCATTATTTAAAAGTATTTACCTTGTTTCTCCTAACTGACAGATATGAAAACAAGACTGATAAGTACACAGGGAAATAAATACAGAAAGTGATACATGCTGTGAATAATTAAAAATAATCCATAATAGAAAGTATTTGGGAATAGGGATGAGAGGGAGGGCAGGCATTTCCAAGATGGCAAGCTCTGTTAGAAAGGCTTCTGGAGATAGCTATGGACTGTCTGAAGGAGAGGCATTCCACAAAGACCCAAAATGGGAACAAGCTTAGGATGGTGGATAAGGAAGCTCAGTATGGCAGAATCAAAAGGAGCATGATGGGAATGGCATGGGTAAAACTGAAGAGGGATCATATTGGTAAGGTGAAGAATGGGATTTGAATTGTATTTTAAGCAAAATGAGGATCCACAAGAGGGTATGAAAAAGGATATGACATGCTCAGTTTTATGCTTTACAATACTATTGATGTTGTAAGGCAAGAGTAGAAGCAGGAAAATCAATTAAGCTATGATTTCAATGATGGCAGCTGGAGATAAGGGTGGCATGAGGGACTGATGAAATGGTTCAAATACCAGCATCTGCCCAGGAGGCTGACAAAGCAAGAACTCCTGGTCCTTCACTTACACAATCATCTTCTAAGACCATTTACCTCATTCCGTATTCATAGCTTCATTACATTTTTCTTAAGAAAATATGGTCCCAAATTATATAATATTCAGGTTCCACAAATCTGAACCCAAAATCTTTGGCACTTATAATATACAAATATGTTGCTAAATGTATAAACTATACATCTTAGGGTCATCATTAATTTCACACACACACACATACACACACACACACACACATACACATACTTTCTGCCTTGAATCATTTAAAATCTAGATGGAATACAATGTCTTATAAATCACATAGGTCAAATTCCCAAAGATCCCGGGATTATTGGATTGAGAATCAATGAAGCCAATTCAATTGTCGCAGGCTCTGCATTCCAAAGAAGTTTGACTTGAACTAGTGTTTCTTAAACATTTCATACTAAAATCTTTTGCCAAAATTTTTGAGAGACTGAAGCTGCCCTGAATTGAGGTAACTATTTCAACCAAGGAATAGATTTTCATCAAAATACACTGATTACAATGTAAGAGACCATTTCTATGTATAGCCAGATCCATCTGGATGGTAATGTTCATTAGTTAGAAAGTGGAACTTCCACATGTTTTCCAACATATAATCATCTGAAATCTAAAGAGTCAATCATGCTATTTTAAGAGTCTTAATGTGCCTTTCTAACATGTGGCAATAAGAGTGACCTTAATTGTGTATCATATATATATATATATATATATATATATATATATATATATATATATAAAGACACTCTTCTATATACCACAAAATCTGCAAATCTAGTTATTTATTTAATTATGGTACTGAGGATTGAACTCAGGGGCACTCAATCACTGAGGCATATCTGTAACCCTATTTTGTATTTTATTTAGAGACAGGGTCTCACTGAGTTGCTTAGTGCCTCACTTTTGCTGAGGTTGGTTTTGAACTCACAATCCTCCTGCCTCAGCCTCTGGAGCTGTAGGGATTACAGATGCCCCCCCCCCACCATGCCCAGCAAAATCTGAAAGGTATAAAAACAAAACAAAACAAAACGAAAAACATATTCACCCTCCCATTTTTGTAGAGCAGACTTATGTAAAGAAAAATCAGAATGAATAACAAAAGGAGTAACACCATTATGTATGATTCCTTCTTTTCTGTTTTCAGATTTTATTTCTATTACAAAACAGTACATGCAGATACAAAAAATAATACATGGGTTGGGGATGGGGCTCAAGCGGTAGCGCGCTCGCCTGGCATGCGTGCGACCCAGGTTCGACCCTCAGCACCACATACCAACAAAGATGTTGTGTCCGCGGAGAACCAAAAAATAAATATTAAAAAAAATAATAAAATAATACAAACGAAAGAATGCTCCTTCATATACTGCTATTCATTCCCAAGACCCAGAGATAACCCCTGAAAATAATTTGATCTGGATTCATCTAGATCACACACTTTGTATGCACACATGTAACACATGTAACATGTAACACATGAGTACACACATACTAATACATGTGCATGTATAGTTGTTTTACAAAGATGAGTTCAGTCAATAAAGTTCCTATGGCATTTCCATTTGCAATACAGCATACACATAATTGTTTAATTACACATAAAATTTTTACTCTCTTCTCTGTTGATAGCTCTATATTAGTCCATAATAATTTAATTGTTAATACAATAATTCACCTACAACAGATAATTGTTTCCCTTCTTTCCCCCATGAAATTATTGATTTGTTACCATGAAAATTTTGTGCATATATTGAATAAGTTTCTGGAGAAATTCCATAGAAGAGGAATTGCTAAGACAAAGGCCATTCACATTTTGTATATTCATGATTAATGAATAATTTGTTCAAAAAGGCTACACTAATCAATTTTTCCTTCAAAAAATGTTTGACAATATCCTTTTCTCATGTAACTGCCAGACTACTAAAAAAAATTATATTCTTTAAAAACTTGTGTTCCCCCTGAGTTACAACTTTCTTATTTTTATTAACACTTCTTTATTTTCCCTCTACTTATTCCTACTCCAGAGTAAAATTTTCAAAATAATCTCTCAAATATAAAAATTCTTATATGACCAAAGAAAGCAAGTGGTATATTCATCTTTGAGTCCATATATTGTTTTTTATTTGTTCTTTTTAGTTATACATGACAATAGAATGTATTTTCACACATTTACATACATGGATTACAATTTCCTATTCTTCTGGTTGTACATGATGTGGAAATACATTGGTTTTGTATTCTGTAGTCCCATTTCAGGGGACTTTGTAGTCCCCTGAAAACTTACATTTAGATGTTTAGTGCAGAAATTCTACTGGTATTCTGTGACTTCCTTGAATATTGGCCTAGGAAACTCCTGCACTGCTTGCTGATATATGAGCCTTCTGAGAGGTGATGTCTTCTCTCCAGGATTGTTATCTTTCTCTAGGAGCAAATACATTTTAATAACTGCAAAGAAAGCACTTATGAGAAATCAGTTAATTTGAATGTCTGAAAATTATTTAGTCTAACCTTACATTGAATTCATCACTTATTTGGGTCTAGAATTCTAGATGAAAATCATTTTCCTGGACAAATATTATTGTCATTGGGAATATACAATGAATTCTGGACATTTATAAAAATCTCAATTTATCCTTAGAATAAACTTCTAGAGTTGCCTCTCTCTTGGGTATTTTATTTTCTTGACAATCACTTTTTGTGTTTTATTTTTTTTCTTCATGCATTGTAACACAGATCTTATGGTTCAACAAACATCTTTTTTTAAAAAAATATTTTTTTTAGTTGTAGATAAACACATAATATCTTTATTTATTTTTATGCAATGCTGAGGATTGAATCCAATATCTCACACATGCCAGGCTGGCGCTTGACCACTGAGCTACAGCTACAGCCCTCAACAAATATCTTTTTAATACAATTTTTTTAAAGATTAATAGATTTTTTTTAAAGATAGAGAGAGAAGAGAGAGAGAGAGAGAGAGAGAGAGAGAGAGAGAGAGAGAGTGAGAGAGAGAGAGAATTTTTTAATATTTATTTTTTAGTTTTTGGCGGACACAACATCTTTGTATGTGGTGCTGAGGATCGAACCCGGGCCGCACTCATTCCAGGCGAGCACGCTACTGCTTGAGCCACATCCCCAGCCCCATACAAATTTTGATAATATCCTTTCTTCCATTTTTTTCTCTAATTTTTTGGAAGACTATTCTGAAGAAAAATCGTCAGAATGACTCTGAATTTTATCGTTTTCCATTTATTATTTTTCTGTGAGATCCTCTCAAATTTAATTTGCAATAATTTCTTATCTTAGATTTTTAGGACCAGTTTCTTGACCTTCTTTGTTTGACTGTTCCTTTTATTTAATAGTATTTTGCTTTAGTTACATTATACAGTATTTTTTTCCCTATGACAATATTAACTATAGGACTTCTCATCACTCCCCAAGATTTTTCTTCTCCTTAAGTTTTCTCTTTCCCCTGACTTTTACATTTTATATTAGAGGACTTTGACCAATATCTGGTGATTCTTGGCTCTTTATTTATAATAGCAATACATGTAGATGTTATTATCATTTTAGTGCAGGGCAGGGTATAAAAGTCTTCTTGACTGTGTTTTTGTGGTCTCTTTTTATGGTGTGTTTCCCCCAAGATGAATTCAAAGTCTGCCTCATAAGTTAAGGTTTATTTGATATTTGGACTAGAGGCTAAACCCTTGTTTGCAATAATTTTCTGCCTCTTCCTAGCTTGTTTCTGATATCCCTGAATACAAATCATCCATTATAAATTTCTTACAAGAGTGAAAAACCATTTGCTTGTAAGATTTAAGAAGGGGTAGGGACCTGACTCATTTGCAGATGATTGCTGGGTCCTATACATGAAAACAGTCCTTTAGCTGTAGTTTTTCGGTGTCTCTTGCCTTCAAATGTACCTAGTGCCTTGACTTTCTGAAGTTTTATTGCATAAACCATTTGGCTTTCAAAATTCTTTTCAAGTTCCAAACCAGCTCCCTCAACAGCAGCACACAACTTTTGGAAGCAGCAAAAGTTTGCTTTCATTTTGCATACTCCCCAAAATCTGCATTTGACAACTCTTCCTATCTCTTTTTTTTGAATTTTTATCCAATTTTGAATATTTTGAATATTTATCCAATTGGTGTTATTACAATAGAGTTTTGGGAGGATTCAGATATAAATATATGTGTTTGATCTTCAAAGGTTAAAGTTATGCCTTATTAATTCTGATTATAAATCCAATAACAGGTTAATGTTTCTCTTTACTAGGATTTTTGTTATACCAATACTGACTTAAAACTTTCTTACTACCTATTGGTCATACACATTTTTGATGAATATCATAATAATTTTTGTTTAGTAAAATGTATTTCACCAATTCCAAACAAGAAACTTTTTAAACAATAATAATCTTCCATATGATATTTTCTTTTCCACAAATGTATTCTTAAAGTTGAAAAATTGTATTAAAACTATGCCAAAAACCCACAACGTTTTTTTAATAATAATAATATACTAAGTATTCAAGGAGAGAAACATTTGTAAAATATGTTGCATGCATCAATGACATTGAATTGATCAATTATCAATATCTTGGGAACATATAATATGAATTAATAATATAGATGAAAGATTGAAAAGAATAATGTTGAATGTCTTTATATTTGGGAAAAACTATAATAATTATTTTTTGTTTATTTTTCTATTTTCATTTTTTAGTATTTCCACATCATAAAATAATCCTTTTGTTTTTGAAACAGATAAAAATATTCATATAATTTTTCTAATATGGTGAAGGAAAGAGAAGAGTTATTTTTTCTTCAACTTAATTTTAACACTTAAATTATTTTTAAAATGCATATAAATAATGGAAAAAATCTCCAAATAACATTTTTTAAAATTTTTTGAAGTAGATCCAAGATATTCATTATAAAAATTTAAATGTGCAATAACAAACACAGAGCTTAAGATGAATTTAGTTCATAATAAATAAAAAGCAAATGGAACATGAGAATTTTGTAGATATAATACAAAGCCTTAAAAAACTTGTATGATTTTTTCAAGGTAAAGAGTCACTCATAACTACTAAAATCCTGGATGTTTCTCTTTATTGAATGACAATTGATATAGGAAAAGTCATCTTCAGAGAAGTTTCAAAAGTAGAGTCAAAATTTAAAATAAATATTGACAATGTTCAAATAGCCCAACTGGTTGGCTGGGTATATAGTTCACTACTTGCCTAGAATGGGCAAAGCCTTGGGATCAATCCCCAGCACTGAAAGAAAAAAAAAAGATTTGAAATATAAAACTGAAGATTATAAAATGATGTTACTTGAAACTTAAAATGTAACTTAAAATTAAAAGGAATAAATGGCATTAATTTTGGTGTATTTTTTCTAACATTGAAATGATAGACTATATTTGGAATGAACAGTCCAGAGATGAAAGGGGTCATTTTGGCAAGAATTTTCAAAGAGTCCCTTCATTAAAATTCCTAATAGCTCTTCATCTTTTGATATTCAAATCACTTTTTTAAGAATCTCTTCTTATCTTATACATTTCTCTAGTTATTAACTTGATAACTCTTCTAGAATTTTCATATCTCATGTGTTGATGGTTTTGTATGTGGTTTATTAGTTCTTCCAAGTCACTTTACTAGATTTCATGAAATCTTCCAGTATTTGTAAGATTAAGAAATTCCTTATTCTTTCGGCTTAGCATTTGTATTAGAAGATTTTTCCAATATGAAAATCAGAGAAGATGCTCTGTGACATAGATAAAAGTGTGCTTTGGCTAAATGGAATATATTAATAAATAATCAAGTCATTAGTGAATACGTTTGTGCTATAATCACAGTAGCTTTTCAGTCAACTGCTGGAGTTGAAATAAATGGATCTTCTATACATAAATTTCTATGTTATCTATTCCCAATTGCTACAAACTCTATTTTTTATTTCAAACTTCCAGTAGTTCTTGTGCCTTAATGAGCTCTTCATCACTGTTAGTTCCTGTTGAAGCTGGTGAATCCACTACACCCATCCCATAATTACTCTTTCCCAGCTGTCCTGAGCTTGCCACTCCCCACATCACAAACAAATGCCCTTTTCTTTCCACCTTTCTTACCCAAATGTCTAACATAACAGAAGGTAAAGCTTAGGCAAAGATATAATGGGCTATCTTCTAAGCTGCATAAGTATTAGGATGTAGGTCCTACAGACTGTGAATTTCCTTTGCTTAAAATAAGATTAGAGAACACTATTGTGAATATTAACATATTATACACTACAAGCACACATATATTCAAAGGGAAAATATTAGAGATATTTTTTAACTGAAAGAAATTTTAGTCTTTATCATTCTTATGTACAAGATGACTCTTCAACATGGACATGTGATGTGCAGTCCTATCTCAACATTTACTTGACTTCACTATTTTTTCAAATAAGATCTTGGTCTGCTATCTTGAGAATGTTTTGAAAAACATTACCTACAAATTCTTTTTCTCAATTACTTTTTAATCTTATTACTTTCCTAACAGTTTAGCATACCACATGGATCATGCTCATAGAATTAAGATACACTTAGTATTTTATACGGTCTTATGAGCTTTCATGTACCAATGCACATATATAAAGCCAAGTTCAACTAAAATTCCAACTTCTTGATGAGACTTTTGTGAACCTTATTCTCCTGGATTGTTTGTAAACCTATGGTTCTCAGTGAGTGGGGGTGGGAGCCATTTTTCCCCAAGGGAACATTTGGAAATATCTAGATATGTTTGTGGTTATCACCATTTGTGGAAGTGTAAAAGGGACTGCTACTGGTAGTTAGTGGGCCAAGGTAGAGGCATAGATAAGCATCTTCCACTATCAACAATGTCAAGTCTGGTAAAAATTGGTGTCCATGCCTGTGCTTTCTGAAATACCTTGTCCACAAACCTCTCAAGTAATATGTTAGTAAAAATATGGGAATGCCCAATTTAAACTAAAAACTAAAAGGTAACATTTATATGACTTTCCTTTCAGGTAAAATAAACATCTACTAGGAAAAGGCAACTTTCTCAAACCTCTAAAGTGTAAGCCTAATTATAAACTCTAAATAGCCCCAAACAAACACTAACTGAACTTGATAGGTAAATTAACACCATGGGCCAATATGAGGCAATGCTCATGCCTTGACACTTTTCTTAACATTTTCCCTCCTTCCTAATACTTAGATGGAAAGCGAATTTCTAATTCTTATTCTACTCATTACTTAACAGGAACACTGAGGTCACAGCAAATAAAGCACTATGAGTTAATGAGAACAGCTTTAGCCAAAGAGGAGGTATTTCTCCAAGTACATCCAGTGCTTCACATATATTAAAAAACCCCAGCTGAATCGATTTAATAATGTTGGGATTTACACAATTATTACAGAACCTTCATTATTCACCCAGTCTGCGCATACCACAGCACAAATGAACATCTCAGTCTGGTGGTATTAACATTGCCATTTTCTCACCCATTCCCAGACCATCTGCTCCTTGCTGATCATTCACTGCTTTAACATTTAACAGTTACCCAACTGCAACTTAGCAGATTTGTGTACTTTTGAAAACAGCTGGTTTAATAACTGCTTCAGAGCTTTTGGATAAAGAAATTATTTTGTAGTGCTTCATAATAGTCTTTTTTTATCGGTGCCTCTGAGGGAAGAGTATTACACTTGCTCCATTTATGCATTTGCAATTGCTCATAATATTTCTTGTCACATTTGGAAACATATCTCCAGTATTTATAACACAATAATGTAGGAAATCTTTATTACCCTCCTTGTTTTTGCTGTTTGTTGTTTTTAAATGTCTCTGAGGACTGGAGTGAAACCTTTGCATGAAATAATTTAGAGTAGCACGGCTGTATAAATTTGAGGTGTCTCAGAGTTCCAATTCAGTTGCTATGCTTTATAATTTTTTTTTTCTGTCTCAGTAATGTTTCTCTTTTCCACTTTGTTAAAGAAAATACAAAAAAGAAACAAAGGAAAGAAAAAGAAATAAGAAAGAAAGAAAGAAATTTTTGTTTCAATATTCCAGGGCTCTAACTAGATGCATTACAACTAGGGAGTGTCTAAGATAACTTCCTGCATAGCTACTCTGCTAATGATCAGAAAATGTCCAGGCAATGCTTCTGAGTGCCAGTACTTTCCTGTATTTTCCATCTGAATTGGGGTTATACATACAGTTTGCTTTGTGAAAATTTAGTGGAATATATCTTTCGCATTCTCTATTTCAACAAAATTTTCAAAAAAATAAGCAAAAGGGAAAACTTTATTGAGTTCTCCCAATAATTTTAGTCTAAACTCTAAACTCCTCAGTCAGAAAATCTTTTGTGTTGACCTCTGACTGTGACATCAGTCTAGTAGTTGACCATTGCTAACTTTGCACTTGCTCTCCAGTGATACAGAGCTATTTTCAGTTTCTAATATAAATTGCTGTTTTACTGTCTATAATTTTCCCATAAGTTCTCTTCACCAGTGGTGGTGTTGGGGTGTGGCTTTCTCTTCAGGAATCCTCCTCACCTGTAAACTCATGTCTACATGAGTTTACAACAAGTGAAAGAAGCTTTCTAGCAGTGCCTTCCAAACCTCTTAGCACTATCAACTTTCTGATCTGTATTGCTATTGTTATTATGTTATATTCCCACTGAGTCATTCATACTTTCGTCTTTCATAATAAATAAGGTGAAATCCCAATTTTGCTCTATTTAGTCAGTCTGCAAGTCAGTATAATAAACCATTTTATAATTCTACAGAAGTGGATAAATTACTCATATATGCTGTGTTCTGATGAAATCAGACAAAATAAAGCAGTTTTGAAGAAGTATTTTTTTTTTTTGGTTTTCAAATGCAAAGTGTTCCAAAATTATCTATTGCTATGTAACATGAATTCACAACCTAATGGCATAGAAGTTTGAGAACTCCCTGTGGCACAGTTTATGTGGCTGAGGAGGTTGGAAGCAGCCTAGCTCAGGGGTTCTGAGCCAGAAACTACCATAAGCCTGCAGTTGAGATGTGGGATGAGCTGTGGGCTGAGTTTTCAAGATGGCTCACTCACGTGGCTGTTGGCAAGAGGACTAGGTCCCCTCTGATTGTTGGCTAG
Organism: Urocitellus parryii; assembly: GCF_045843805.1. Classification (NCBI taxonomy): domain Eukaryota; kingdom Metazoa; phylum Chordata; class Mammalia; order Rodentia; family Sciuridae; genus Urocitellus; species Urocitellus parryii. The sequence continues at coordinate 35,783,903 of NC_135533.1, forward strand.
TAGGAGGCTTCAGTTTCAGGCTAAGTGGATTTCTCCAAAAGACTGCTTAGTAACTATTCCAAAAACAAAGCCACTGGTTTCCCTGTAAGTGAAGACAGAGAAAGACAGACTAGGTGTATTCTCACTCTTGAAAGTCACACATTGTCTCTTCTACAACATTCTATATTAGAAAGTAGCCACAAAATCTGGACCCCAATAAAAAGAAGAGGATATTAGTCTCCATCCTTTGGAAGACTGTAAGACAATATGTGGATTCAATTTTAAAGTTATCACAGTCTTGTTAGTGTTTGGTGTTTCAAGACTTCTGCTGTCAGTGAGATTCTGGATTCATTATTTCAACCATAAGCATTCTAATTTGGTGGTAAACTGGTACAAAGTAAAGTTTAATATAGCACATGAGATACAAACATTTTTTTCAATAAAAATAATTAAAAAAATAAAAGAACCATTGCACTGATAAAAATTCTTCTGATTATTGCCACTCAGTGAACAAATACACAGAAGGAAAATGTTTTGCTCCTTTCTTCTCCTTTATTTTAATCTGCTTGTCAAAATTAACTTCTCTCTAATATGAGATGAAAAAATTCATAGTTTATAGAAAAGTCATTAAATATACCTTATTTTCCTTTAATTTTTTTTTTTAATTCTCTGAAGATATCCTGGAATGTGGTAGTTTCTAACTGCTTCTGCTTGTGATGAAACCCAATCTCTGTTGGGAAACACAGTCTACAGGCAATAAGCTATTCTTGACCGACTTATTTGGGCACTCCTGAGACCCTCATGATATCAATAGACATATCACTACAGCTTTAAATAATCTCAATAATCAACATACTATATAAGTAGGTTTTACAGTATTTTATAAAATATGATCTCTAGCTGTTACATAAGTAAATTTGTTGAGTTGAAATTTCTGTCATTTACAATATTAAAGTCAGACATTCATCTGTGCTTTTTACTTATTAGCCCAAAATTAGCTTGTAAAAAGAAAGAAGTTGGGAGTTTTATTGTAGTTGTTTTCTTTTTCATATACTGTATCACAATGAACAGATTGACAGAGTGAGTTCTAATAAATTTCTGTCGTGATGTTAGAGCATTTCTAATAAAGAAAGAACAATATATAGGAAATCCCTTATATAAAAGTAATATTTTAAATATTTTATTTTTGCAAATTTTCATAGACATTCACTGAGAAACTATATGTACCTCAACTCTTAGGACCAAGTACTTAAGAGAAGTGATAATGTACACTGCTTTCCTGTGACACTGAGGTATATCTTCTGAATTCTTTAAAGTCAGTGAAAAGTTTGACAATGAATAGTAAGTATTGACAAAACTACTTAATTCATATTTCAGCAGAAGCAAAATAACAACATAGGCCAAGATGACTTAGAAGATTGGCCTCCAACCAATTGTTCTTTATATTCTGGTTTTTCTTTAGAAAATATATAAAGAAGAAATAAGCAAAATATATAGAATTAATGATTGAAAAATATATATGTTTAAAAGCACTGGCAATTTAAGGAACATCTTATGTATAATAAAATGTCCACTAATAATCAGATTTTAATTTTTGCTTTTTGAACTGTAAATGAAAAGAATATTTCAAAGTAAATGGAATACAAATTTACTAACCAAATACATTTTTGTGGGAGTTTGTGATTTATTTAGTTTTTTTTTAATGTAATTAGGGGAGAGCTCAACAGTTCTAAAAAAAAAAAGGAAATAATTCACTGACCTCAGGTTTTCAATTGCAAAATTAGTTGTACTTGAATATTATTCAATAAATAAATACTAATATTTGTTAATTAACATTCTAGATATGGTTTTTTTTAAAAAAAATATTTTTGTAACTGTTTTAGCTTTACTTATATTCTTTTTTACTTATATATTCTTTTACTCAAAAATTCTTCCTTTTTTGCTGTTAAAAAGCATTTTGTGTAAATATGTTTATTTTTTAGAAATTAAATTTTTATGTGAATTTCATGTAAATTTACTTACCTAAATTTCTTAAACTTCCTTCCTTCCACTGTCTTTAAAGTTTCAGTTATTTTGTTATTTTATATATATATCGGAAGCTAATAATTGGTCTTAGAATGTTATAAAAGACAAGAGACTTCTGTTTTGAGTCAAGATGGTAACAGTGGACTAGATTTGCTTTGTCACATGAAAAAAACACAAAAGACTGAACATACAAAACATGATGTTAGCACTCTAGGCACTAGACATCAGAGAGCAAAGGAAATGAATCCTTGAGGGACAGAAAATGAACAACTGTGACCTATGACAGATAAAAGTTTTAAGGTAGAACAAACAACTAGAACCAAGTTGTACAGAGTGAGAACCTGAAGATCTACAGAGTCAAAATATGATATTCATTGGAGTCATTACCAAAACATGCATGGAAGAAAATCACCTGAAGCAAAGGAAAGAATCTTTTAGAAGGCTTATAAATGAGCTCCTAGCCCTAGCTTCATATAGGAAGTAGAATGGAACCTGTCTCAACCAGTTAGACTAGAACAGATCAAAATTCACAAGGAATTAGTTCAAAGTGTCTTGGTTCTGTAGAGGGCAGTAATTAGACCAAGATGATGTTCCTCTGGTACCATTTGTTGACCATGTGCTGAACCTCTAAAACCATAAGCCCAAGATAAGCTTTTCATCCTTTGAATTCTTCTGGTCACAGTGATAGAACCCTAACACACACCTGCAAAGCCCAATATATTTAATATTTAATGGTCCATTGCATAAAATGTTTGGCAACCTTTATCATAATACCCATTGCTCTGTTACAACAGCTATGAAAACTATTCCATCTAAATCTTAACTTAATTGTACATTAGTTTTCTAGTTGTGATAAAAGTAACACAGACAAGATGGCTTAAAGAGCAGACACTTATTTTCTTCCAATTCTGGAGGCAAGAAATCTGACATTAAATTGTCAACCCTGTTGCTTTCTTCTGGAGTTTCACTCCTTGCCTTATAAATGGCTGTTTTCCCATGGTCTTCCCTTTGGGTGTGTCCATTTCCTAATCTCATCTTCTGAAGACAGTCAGTTACAAGATTAGGGCCCACTCTAATGACTTCATTTTACTTCTTTAAAGACTCCAAATACAGTCACATTCTGATATACTGGAGGATAGGACTTCAGTCTAACAATTGATGGGGGTATGATTCAACCCTTATCAGTGAGATTTTTTTTCTGAGAAAAATTTACATTTCTTACCAATAACCCTCCACTTCTTTTTCTTATAGTTACATTTTGACTACCCTATTTTGGGCTGCAGAGCTGATTTTGCTGGATTCGGGGTATTTGACAATTTGAATTTAATGTGAAGTTCATTGTATTCTCTGTCCCTTGTATTAAAATATGTACTTATGGACAGATATACTGTCTGTCTTTATTAATCAAAGTAAATTTTAAAACAGGTAGAAATTTAGATTAGTGGCTGTAATTATTTTATGAGAACTTGTCATTAAATCAACTTCTCTTTCCTGCCATTCAAAATAGTGAATGTAGTTATTTTGTAACCTTTATCTGAAATCCTAATATTTAATCTTGTATGGTTCATTCTTTTGTTTATTTTTTAAGGTCATTTTTGTTCATAATTCTGTCTTTTTACTTTTATTTTGATTTTTCAAGAGCTGTAATATTTGTGGGAACTCTATTTCTGGGAGTAATTAAATCTGGGTCTCCTTAAGACATGCTTTCTTCAAAGGTACTATTCCCACCCTCCAGAGAAAGAGTAGTGGGGAGGAAGGGATGGGGGAGATCAATTAATGGCCACTAAGATTCAGTTACAAAGGAGTAAGAAGTCTTGGTAAGCTGGTACATACTAGGGTGATTATGTGTAATGATAATATTCTGTATGCTTCAGGAAGCTAGAAGAAAGAATCCTGATTTTTTATAAAGATATCATGCATACTAAAGGAAATAGTTATATTTATAATTAAATATTATATTTGTCTGCATGTATGAAAACACCACAAGGTACTCCATAATTATGTATGATTTTTATGCTTTTATGTAACTGTTCAATTAATTTAACATGAGTGAATTAGGTCTTTTTTTTTAAATGGAATTCACGAAAAATTTAAACTTATTTAAGGCAATGAATATGTTAACAACTTGAATGGGCTAATCATTTCACAATGCATAAAAGGATCAAAAGATCACATTGTTACACATCCATTAATAAAAAAAAAAAGATCACATTGTACACCCTAACCATACACAAATTTTATTTGTCAACCATATCTCAATAAAGCTGGTTAAAAAAATGTTGAATGAAAAAAAACTTCTGATTTCTTATGAGAGAACCAACTAATTTGGTCAAGGAGGCTATCTGAAAACTTGGTGTTTTATAAAACTATATAAGAATATTGATGCATTTTATATTGGCTTTTGGATGCTTCAAAAATAATGACACATCTGGATATCTTTCCATTTGGCAAATAATAACTAAATATATTTGTGAGGCACAATGTGATATTTTAGCATATCTACACATTGTATAAAGTCTGAATCAATTTAAGCAACATATCCATCAACTTAATTACTTATATTTTGTGTGTGTGCATGTGGTGAAAGTATTTCAAAACCTACTCTTAGCAATATGTTTTTTGACCAAATATAATCCACAGCTCTTTAGTGGTTTGAGGACATCCATTAGCTTTTATCTGCCAGTTAATTACTCCTCACATGAAACTGCTGCTCCTTCCTAGATACTTAATCAAATTGAACAAAATCTTCTGGGGTTTGCTTGCTTATAATCACAAAATCACACAAAGCTGAATGACTGGTGCAAGATAATTTCAAGCAGATTTAAATATCATGAATACCTTTCTGGGAAACTGTCAACAAACTCAGCTTTCTGGGTATCCAAAGTTCAATTAAGATTTCTAGGAAATACATGGAGTAATTCTCCATGTTTGTCTAATGATTTTCTATGTAACTTTTAAAAAAGGAGAATCTGTTTTATTTGTTTGTAGTATTTACACAATAAAACAAGCAACAACAACAACAACAAAAAATATCCATCACCACATAGAACAGGAAAATGTTATTCAATGAATTACACCTCCAATTTGTTTTTTTAATGGATTAATTAATTACTTCATTTGTTTTGGTACTGGGTATTGAACCCAAGGGTGTTTTACCATTGAGCTATATCCCCAGTCTTTTTGCTTTTTATTTTGGGAAAGGGTTTCACTGAGTTGATGAAGTTGGCCATAATCTTGTGATACTCATGCCTTAGCCTCCTCAGTCATTGGGATTACAAGCATGTGCCACTGAGCCTAGCCAATTTTTTTTTTGTATAGAATATTTTTCTTTAACTGTATTCTGTAAAAATTATAGCCAACTAGCAAAATAGCAAATATATCAAGAATAAAATTCTGAATTTAAATAAATAAATTATATGAATGTTAGCAACTGTATTTATGTAATTCTTTAATCTGATTTATATTGAATGTTACATGTCTCATCATCAATATACTTTTCAATGTCTAGAAAATTCTAGCATCAAATTATATTATTTGTATTAAAAGCCTATTGAAATAATGGGAAATTTTTAATAATGTGCTACATCCTTTTATATATGCAATTATGAATGGGAAAATAATTTGAAGATTTTTTTTGCTGTTGTTGTTTTTCAGTATCACTAAACACATTCCAAAAAATTCTTAGAAATTAAATTTTAACAAAAAAGTATGTATTCTCAGTTATATCTCTCCAAGAGCATAATTTGTATTCTGAAGCTTCTATAATTTATCATTATGATTTTACATTGCATTTGATGATCTGATTTAACTTTAAATAGCTTTTTTTTCTTTTTTGGCGGGGACAACAATGATATTTAGCTTGATTTTATTTTATTACATTTTCTATGAAATTTATAATCCATCCATGTGTTCTCACTTTTTAATCTATTACACAGGGTCTTTTTCTGTGCATTTATAAATGCCTAACAAAAGCTTCAAAGAGGAATGTAAGTGTATATATCAGTAACCTGATCAAATAGAGAGGTTGCTTTCACACACACCACACACACACACACACACACACACACACACACACTTGCATGCACATTCCTACTAGTGTCCACTATTGAGAGAGAGAAATAAGGCATTTAAAGATGCCCCAAAAGAGGGAAAAAAAACCATAGTAAGTTAGTAGATAACATTATTGATATTTACACTTGCTTGTTGCTCCTCAGGATGTTCTATATAAGTAGCTACTGAGCTGGAAAAAAGTAAATTTCTATTATGTATATTAAATAAAATGAAGTAGAAGTAAATAAAATCTGGGGACTGAGGTTGTGGCTCAGTGGTAGAGCACTTGCCTAGCATGTGTGAGGCTCTGGGTTTCATCCTCAGCACCACATATGAATAAACAAAGTAAAAAAAAATCCACTGGCAACTAAAAATATTTAAAACATCTGAATTTATTTTTTAAGTATTATTATAATTTATATCTCAGTTTAAATTATTTTACGATGTCTATACTGTATAGAAGAATTTTGGAGATGTTAATGATTGTTTTTTTAAAGGGAGATAGAAAACTTCAAAGTGTTTATTCACTTTTTCTTTCATTCATCAATTTAATAAATATATATTTTGAATATATTTTGAATATTGTGTTAAAATTGGGGATTTCCTGGGATTATAAGAGTTCTACCACTCATGTTACTTGCTTTTTATTTGTAAGGTGCATTTAAAAAAGGCATGCAAGCATAATTGAACAATAAAATCCATAAGCATAAATGTTGCCCCCCAAAGTACCTAAGAAGTGCACATTCCTATTATTGATACAAAAGTCAATAAAATAGTCCTCTAATAGGGAATAATTAATTACCCACTGGAGGGGATCTTAATTTGGCAAAACTCTCTGGACTGTGGTTCTCTTGCCATACACAACTTTTTGACTGGAGCTGTCTGTGAATAGCTTGTCTAAGCTTGAAAGCTGAAGGAGATCCTGAAGGCACTGAAACAGAAGACTATGAGGTCATTTCTCTCCTTGAATTCAAATGAAATTTCTTCTTGAAGAGAGATTTACATGGCATATTGCCATGGATTTTACAAGTTAAACTTGGGTAGAAAAAGCCATAGAGCTGCTTAGATAATGAGAATGATAGAAATAATAAATCTTCTACTGGACTGGCCAAAGAAGAATTTGATGATTTCAAAAGTTTGATATGTAATATTGAAAAATATACTATGATTAGGGATGTGGCTCAGTGGCAGAGTGTTTGCTTGGCATATATGAGACCTTGGGTTTGATCACTAGCAACACACACCACACACACGCACACACACACACACACACAAACACACGCACCTACACACACACTAGATTAGAATTGAATAAATAATATGAAAATTGAGCAAAGAAGTTGAAAATAATATGGTATAAAAAGGAAGAAAGATATAATATAGGAGATATTGGTTTGTTGAAGAAAAAGTATGTTCATTTCTGAAAGAAAATTGATTTTATAAGAGATAGTAGACAATTTATGGATATCACTGTGGTTACACAGTACAGAGGAAGTGAATAAAGATGTAGGACATAAGGAAAATGATGAAAAATATACAATCTATAAGAAGAGATATCAAATTTTAGAAGAGACAATAATTTGATATGAGTATAAACACTTATCTTTTTAAAATAGGGAAAAGGAGAAGTCAGGAACTATTGCAAGTGAAGATATATTTGTTAATGGAAAGGTAAGGTGATTTCAGGTATTTGGCTACCATTTTCTCAAAAGTTTCTGATATAAAGAATGAACTATGAGAAAGAGAACCCATTATCTCAGAAAGTGAGGAATGAAGCTTCAGACTCAAGGATAGTTGATCTTTTAGTCCGTATTTAATTACATAAAAGCTGTGAATAGAGGAAACATACACAATAGAGGTTATGCAATGAATGATACATAGACAATAAGAGAGGCAAGGGAATTTCAAATCTGTGACTCTAAAGATGGACAATAATGAGAATTAATGGTTTTGTAAAATCAGAGAGTTCTAATTGTAAATGAGGTAGAACAAGTTATTTTGACAGATGGGAGATGGCTGGTGTAGATAGAAAAGCAGAATTTCAGAAGTGATTCACTTTTTATCGTAAAACTGAAAATGGCTAAGTGAGATGACACAGAGAAAATGTCATTAGAAATAAGGACACTGGGAAATGAATTGATGGGTCATCTTCCAAGAGGACAGCAGTAGGCATTAAAATAAAGATCATTATCCAGGATCAAAAATCTTTAAGAAATGAAATAGAGTGGCCAAAAGATAAGAGTGGCAAAGGTCAGGGACTGTCAGAAGAGATAGATGGTATCAGGAGGGATAAATCGTATTATACATACTTTGGAGCAGAATTGATGTCTTTAATTTCCTCCCCCCAACCCTTGCCTAGGAAAAAGTTAAGAAGTGGAACACAGACTAGTGGGGAACAGAAAAGTCACCAACCTCATCTTGTTTTGGGCTCAAGTCCATGAGGTCTGATATTTGGACAAATTTAAGAAACAGGGATAAAAACAAAAAAAGGAAAAAATGTCTTGTTCTAGTCTTTGTGAAGAAAAAAAGACACTCCTGTGTCTGTCTGAGTCATCCAATTTTAGAGCTTATTTAGTCTACACTCTTAATTTCATGGAAAAGAAGACCAAAGCTTATAAAAATTGATGTCTCAAGCACATACAACTTGTTGCTAAGGACATCTCACTCCCAGTCTTGTATTCTTTCTCCTATTTGAACATATTCTCCTATCAGATAGATTTGCAAGAGGCAGTACTAGTGCTAGATTCATCTCAGTACATTGAATACATTAATTTATTTGAGAATATATAAAAGCCCAAACTAATGTTATTCTGGTGTAGGAAGTGCTTGCTATAAGGATTTTCAACATTAAGAAAAAAAGCGACAGCTCTGGCATGCATAGTTTTACTTGAACAAAAGCAGTTCCTTCGTTCTAAATTTCCATGGCATTTACAGGATTTGATGCTAATGAAGGAACCAAATGGGCAAAACATCATTAATGTAATCTCAAAAATAGTAGCCTTGCAACTGTTCAACGGTTTTATTTCCATCTGAAAAACTTCTTTGCTTGGACTGAGGTAACAGAAAAGAAAACACAATGTTCTTCTTATTTGTGGTTTACAGATTGATCACAGCAATGCTACATCTATAAATAAGCTTCTATGAGAGTCTTGGAAGTCCTGCCACAAGTCCACTGTCACAGTTTATTGGCTAATCAGCAAAGAATTGAAATCTTGATTGGCTTTATTTGTTGGCTGATTGAAACACTGAGATAGGAAGTAGTGGACAGATTAATTAATTTGTGCTGGGGAATCCAAAGTTAATCTAAAGAATGCTGTCACCTTGATTGATGGTTGGGTGAGAGAAGAAGTCCTTAAAAACCACCATGGATCATCACTCTTTGGGCACCTAAATACAAGGTTTTTTTACTCAACTGATTGAATTCTACTGAATGATACTGAATACTGTTTTCGTGTGCAAAAAAATTGCATATATTAAAGGTGGACTACTAAGGACAAAGAAGAATAAACAAAGGATTTTAATTAAAGTAAACAATTGCATCTCAAAATACCATCATATAGAAGAAATATGAAGTTCCCCTTTACTAATATATACCAATGCTAGTTTCGTGAGGTATTTTAAACTGACTTTCAAGATAACATCTTTTACAAATTTTTAGTAACTTCCACTTACAACAATAATTATAGGATGATGTTTTCATTCTAAAAGAACCAGATCAAGTTTTCATGCATATACAATGTATGAGCAAAGCAAAGAAAATATGAGTATCTAATAATTCGTACCCTAGCTCATAACTTTCCACTGAGCATTGGAGGGAAGAGAGACTGGGGAATGTATGAACCTTGATAAATTGGATTAGCTGTCTGAAAATTATAATAAAAAATGAAGTTTCAGAATGAGGTCCTCATTTTGAATGTAAGATTTTTTTCCATGAATACAAAAATGAACAATAAATAGAATCACAGATTTATGGTTTTATATGATTAAAACCTTTACCCTTTACTTCATATTGGGAGAAATCTAGATTACTGAATTTTAATTTTTTGCATTCACTTGTGTTAATTAGTTAAATTTCATTTAACTTCAGTTTATAATCTTCATCATATTTGGAAATAATACTTGGACACTAATTACTGAAATTTTTTTCTGTCTACCTTCTCTATTCTTTAATCCTCTAGTTGAACACACATTAGGTTGTCTAAATTTGTCTGATATCTGATACTGTTTGTTTGTTTCTCTCTTTTTTTGTCTTTTAAAATGTTCTATGTATTTCATTTTGAATATATTACACTGATGTTGTCAAGTTTACAACTGTTTTCTCTTTGGTGAAACCTAATCTGCTAATTATCTAATTCAATGTACTTTTTAGCTCAAAGATTTTAGTTTTGATTCCAAAAGTTCAATTTGTACTTAAAAAAAAAAAAAAACTTTCTTATCTTTTCTTAGCTCTTTGCAATACAGAACACACTATAATTGTTTAGTGTAAGAAGGACACAGTGGAGAAAAGCTGCCACACTGCTTATGACCATCAGAAAGCCAAGACAGAGGGGGATGACGCCCCAGGCAAGATGAATCCTTTCAAGGCACACCCCCAAGAACTTATATCCTCCAGCCACATCCTTCCTGCCTATAGTTACCAAGGAATCTTAGTTTGCTCTAACTGATTAGGTTATAGGACTCACAGTCTAATAAATTCACCTCTGACTATTTTTGCATTAAGGCAGGAGCTTTTGAGGACACCTCCCATGGAAAGCATAATAGCAGGCTATGTGTTCTCTGTGGCACCACTCAACATGTTTTCACAGCAGGAAAGCAGACATAGACTATACATAAAGGAATGGCAATGCTGGGTTCCAATAGTGTTTGTATTTGTGAAATACAGGCAGCAGACTGGATTTAGGTTTTGGGGTATAATTTGCTGACTCCTATATGGGGAGATCAAAAGAGAGGGGATTAATTTCAAAAACTATCAAAGGTGGCAAAGTTGTTAAAGCATTACTTCTGAGGAAGAGGCATGTAACTTGGAAGGGGAAGATTCCCTGAGATTTTGGATGGTGACGAAAAAGAAAAAAGAAAGAGTTGGATGACATAAAGACCCCTATTGTCTCCACATTTCACCTCTTCCTTAAAAAACTCAATGTGTTGTGCCAATAGAAGAGGGTGCTTTTGATATTAAAAAAAAATTACAAGCCACATAAACTTTGCATTTTCGTCTACATACAACTGTCATTTATAGCCAACCGAAAAAAGATATTTTAAGCAGCAAAAAAATGAAAGAAAATACCCAACCACATTTTCTATTAAAAAATATGTAATATGAAATTTAAAATGCCAGAATTTGAGGCTTGGCATATGTAGCTGTGACCTTAACAGAGAAGAATCCATTGTACAAGGTGGTGGGCATATTGGCAAAGATGGCACTAAGGTTTAGTTATGAGGTGACCCGAAAAGCATATGTGTGAGATATTGCAAGAAAATTTAGAGGTAAATGATTGCATTATGGGAGCCTTAACCCAATCAGTGCATTAATATATTTGAATTGATTAAGTGCATGGTAAACATAGCCAGGTAGGATGTGGCTAAAGGAGATACATCATTGGTGGTGTGACTTTGGAGTGTATATTTTGTCCCTGCTGAGTGGACCAGTCTTTCTTTGCTTCCTGGTAACTATATCCTGAGCTGATTTTCTCCACCACCACATCCTCCACGGTGTTTTGCTCACCTTGGGCTCAGAGCAATGGTACCTGATATCTGTGGTCTAGACTTCTCAGCCTGTGAGCTCCATATAAACCTTTCCTCCTCTACACTGTTCTTGTCAATTCTTTAGTCAGTCAAGAAAACTGACTAAAACTGATGGTCTTAAATACTTAGTTTCCACTAATGCCTGTCATTTGAAAACTTTGTTACTGGTTTTTATCATAAATGAATAAGAAGCACAGCAAAGCCAATAAATACAGATCTAAGAAATTAAATTTCCAAGTACATCATGAAAAAGTGTTTTCCATTTATTTATTATTTGTTTATTTATTATTTTTATTTTTTGGTACCAGAGATTGAACTTAACAGTGCTTAACCACTAAGCCACATTCCAAGCCCTTTTTTGGTTGGTTTGTTTTGTTTCATTTGTATTTTATTTCTAGACGGGGTCTCATGAAGTTACCTGGGGTCTCATTAAGTTGTTTAGGCTGTCTTTTAACTTGCAATCCTCCTGCTTCTGGCATTATGGGAATGCAACTGGCTTTTTTTAAAAAAAGTGTCTTTATTTAGTTATTCAAGCACACATGACTATTAGAGTCTGTAAACAAGTCTGGATGGAGCCTGGCATTTTGCCAGAGGGAGTGGTTTGTGAAGTAATGCCAGCGAGCCATTAAGTGTGGAGATTCCTTATTGGTTGACTGCTGTATCTAGTTTATGTTAATTAAGATAAGCTGTATGGAATGTATATATATATACCCCTCCAGTCCTACAATAAACGGCTCCCACTCCTGCTGTATTGATCTACACAAGTCATTCGTCACCCCCAGTTTATTTAGCTGCAGTTGGACTGCGGCACATGACAGAAGGAAGAATAGATCCATAGTTTACTGGGTTTTTTTTGTTTTGTTTTTGGGAACTTATTGCCAAGGAAACCTCAATGATAACATGCAGAATATAGTCTTTGCCAAATCTCTAAACAACCAGTGGTTTCCCTAAACTTAGAAAAGTTGGCCACTTGAATTCCAGGTTTAATAAGGCAATGAAAGATAATATGCAAGGAATAACACTCTAGAATGCAAAGCTAGGGGCTATTGAGGTCACTGATGCTTAGTGAGGCTAATTGTTCTTGGCCAGGAACTGCAGACTTAATGAACATCTTCTACTTCCTTGTTATACAGAAAATAGTTTTATTTCTTTAATATTAATTGCTAAATTAAATTGTATACCTTTTTGGTGTACAACATAATGTTTCAATATGAAAATGCACTAGAAAAGAGTCATTTTGTCCCTTGTGCACAATATAAAAATGAATGAGTATTTGCAGCTGTCATTTAATTTTGGTCACTAGACTAGGTTACTGGACAATGAGACGATAAGTAAGAATTTGATTGTGAAAACTTACCAAGCCCACTTTTAGGTCCCGGAGTAGCTACAAAAGAATGTATGATTGTGCAAAGTAAAGTTCACTTTCTATATGGTATTAAGAATGTGCATAGCCAGTGCACCCCTGTTATCCCAAGGGTTTAGGAGGCTGAGGCAGAAGGATCATGAATTCAAAGCCAGCCTTAGCAACTTAGCAAGGCCCTAAGCAATTTAATGAAACCCTGTCTTTAAATAAACTATTAGGATGTGCTGGGATGTGGGTAAGTAGGTAAGTACCCTTAGGTTCAATACCTGGAACCCAAAAAACAACAACAAATCATAAATGGGGACTATCAAAAGGGCGGATTGTAGCTAAGTCATAATTTTATACCACAAATCAATTATTCCCATTTGTTTTGTAAAAGATCCCCATATTTTACCTGTCCACATTTCCCAGGCTGCATTTAGTAACTTCTTTTACAGTTAGGTGTGATCATAAGATGTAGTTGTGGCTGGGGACTTCTGAACAGAAAAGTTATTTGTAACTCCCAAGAAGTCTGGTTGAAGACCTTTACCCAGCTATTTCTTACACTCTTTGGAACAGATCCTTTGGTCTTTCTACTGTCTCCACCCTCATACCAAGAAGAATGAAACAGGATCCCTTAGCTTTCTCATTCTCTTCTGTGAACCTGAGTTTGTTAATCAGTGTAGCAGATGTAGGGTGAAATGACTTTATTGGATATTATTTTATCCTGGTAATACTTGTTTTTATTAGTTTTTCTTTGTGTGTGTGTGTGTGTGTGTGCACGAGAGTGCACACACGCGAGCCCGCAAGTGTTGGATTTTCAGTAGTGTTTTGTTTTTACTTTGTTCTAATATTATGAAACAAATTATAGTGTTTTAAAATCAATCTATCATTAACATCATCTTCATCATCATTATTATATTATTATTATTTATGTGCACTGGAACCTAATCCTCAGTGATACAAAATGCCAAACATGTTTTTATGAATGCTCAGAATTCCTTTCTTGATGGGGTTTTCAGCACAAGTAAAACTAGAAACACTGGAAAAATGCTTGTTCCTGATTTTCAAAGTATCACTAGCTGTGACAGAAAGTAATTGCAACTCTAGACTATTGCTCTGCAGGATTGAACAATAGAACCCCCCCAAAAAGAATATAATTTCTTCAGCATTTTAATGAATATCTAAATTATAGAGAAATTAGTTGAAAAGTCCAAATATTTGTATATCTAATATAGATTCAAGACGTTAATATTTATTAACAGGTTGACTCCTCCTTGGATAAAATAATCTTAAATTGTTAAAAATTAAAATCAGTTCTGGTTTTTAGAAATTAAATCAGTTTCAAATAGTGTGTGTAAAATATATCAACCGTTCTCAAACTTCTTGTTGCAATGTTCTTAAAAATGTTCATTATCATTATTTTCTATTTTTATTAATTACTTATTTTTTATTGAACTGCTGTAACTTTGATATACTGCTATTAATGGGCATTACCCAAGTACAGAGATAGAGGAGGGTGGTGGAGATAATAGATATCAAATATTTGGATAAAAAACACTAAATAAACCTTCCCTTTGCTTTGTAGACAGAACATCAAGACTTCTCAACTATTCCTTTGTGTAATAAAAAAAATTACTTATTGAACTTTTAAGAAGTAATCTTAGAGTTTGGTTGAAATTTCTGTATATTTGTTTCTGTAGTTCAGAATGTAACCACAGGGCAACTCTGTAGAACCTACTGACATATCTACTGCCATGGTTATATTTCATTTTACTAGGTTAATCTCTTAAATTATTATTAAAATTGACCTTTCATATTCCAATAGTAACTTATGAAAAATTACTTAAATCTTGAACCACATTTTGATCCATTAATTCAAGCATCTTTGTTTAAAAGGTTAAGGCCTATTTTGATGGTGCATAAGATGCATTTTAATGTCTTTGAAATATCTAGTCAAATATCATCTGTAATTGAATAATATGTATTTTGAAAACCCTTGCTCCTTTCAGAAAGCTTCCAATTTAATATTATATTAATAGAGTACTTGACCATAAAGTAACAAATCTAGTTTCTGGGTAGAAGATAGTGTGGGCAGCAAGACAATATCCCTGATGAGAACAACTAAATATCTATCAGGAAAGTTTATACTACACAAAAATTATATACTCAAACACATGAGAATGTTGATGATATTAATGATTTGATGCCAAGCAAGTATTTTAAGTTAAAAATGCCTAATTATAATAGAAATCACTGATACAAAGTATATTCTGTCAAATTTGTATTATTCTGGAAAAGATATCTCTGCACACTGGGGATAAAAATACATGCATAGTATGTACAAACATACACATGTGTGAGTGATATATATGTATATATATATATATACACATATATATATATATGAAAGGAGTTTTATTTAGAGAACATAAAATACTGTTAAAACTCATCCATAAGAACAAAATTAATCATATAATAAGGTGAACTAAAATTTTGAATCAGCACATCAGCAAGTAATATATATAAATTGCAAAGATGAGACAACTCACTAAAAGATATTACTATATGTGTGCTAGAATTGCTAAAATTAACAAGACTGACAAATCAACATGTTTGTGAGGATTTAGAATAACTGAAACTTTCATGTTTCTTTTGGGAACACAAATGGCATAATCACTTTAGAAAATAATTTGGAAGATTTTTATATCTATAGTTAAACACTGGTACAGAATTCCACTTGTAGATATTTACCCAGGAAAGTGAAAAATTATAAAAATTGCCCTAAAATGTTGAAAATCTAAAAAAAATGTTTCCAGTAATATAGAAAAGGAAAATCAATTCCAGATATTTTACTATTATTTGTTAGTTTTTCAAAGAAAACAGATCATATCCACTGATTTAGAGTAGAAAAATATCAGTAATATAGTAAAATAATATTAATTGTAAAAAACATTTTAATTGAATTATTTTAAGGTTATGCCATTATTAAAAATAAAATGGAGCACTAAAAATATACAACTGGTGAATTCACAATACATGCATCTTACTAAATACTCTTATTTTAAATAACTCCTATAACTATAAATCAATAATGAATTTAGGCAATGTAATCGGAGTTGGGGAAAACAGTCATTATATAAAAAGAACACACAAAAGGGCAAGGAACATATGAAAATATGTCCTCCTTTTATCACTCATTAGGAAAATACAAATTAAACCACAGACCATGCTGTGTTATTAGTGATCATTTGCCAAAATGGTTGAAATCAGAAAATAGGAAAGTAGCAATTTGATGAAGATATTGGAATGAAATTCTCATAATATTGTCAATGACAGTGTGAAATGTATATAGCCACATTATGAAATATGAAATTGCATATAAAGGCCAAGAACAATTAGTATTTCAAATATTTTGGAGCTGAAATGATGGGGATAAGGGATAAGACATGGATAAGATATACCATTGAAATGCAGACAGGGTTCTGATAGTGAAGCTTATACACAGTATGAACAAGTTTGAATTCTAATTGGTGTGTGATGAGAACTATTGGAAAAATGTCAACATTTTACTGATATATCCAAGTTTTCATTTTATAAATCCAACTAATTCTAGCAATAAAATGAATGAGGGGAAGAGATATCACTAATTGGCAGAGGGATAGTGGTGAGGATTATAAAAGATCAAGTGAAAGATTGTGAATACATAAACTGAAGTATTTGCATTTGGGATGGAAAGAAGCTGTTCAGGAGGAAGAATAAGCAAGATTTAATAACTTGTTGGAGTTGAATCAATGAAGAGTATGAACTAAAATAGAGTCTAGCCTAACTTCTAGGATTCCACATGAAAAGTAGGTGGTAGAGATGGTTAGGTATGTCCTATCCATTAATAGAAAAAAGAATAGGGACTTAGATTTCTTGTCAATTGAGAAATTGTCAGGAAAAGGACTTATCATGAACATAACCATGCAAATAAGTTTTCAATCAGTTAAGCAATTGAAATTTTTGCAAGCACAATTTTAGTTGTGAGAGATACATATTGAGCTTATAAAATATTGTGCAAAAGTGATATCTTGGATGAATAATAGAATCTATTCAAATACTGAAAGAAAAATTAAGGTTTGTGGAGATAGCAATCAGGATAGTTGTAGGGAACACAGGGACCATATTCTAAAATTTTCCTAAGTAATCTAGATGATTTCCATCTTACACATTAATTATCTGTATGTGTTAAATTTATTCTCTCAGGTCAGTTTTTCCAGGTGAGATAAGGTCATTCTCCACTTGGAACTTAAATGTCTATAGTCACCAATACAACAATCTCCACTTTAAAAGTTTGAATTGAGAGAAGAAAAGAAAGGATGATATTTGGCCTATCTTGACCCAAGCATTCATCCCTGGATGAATTATTGAGGCCAGATGAAGTACTATATTGGGATCACCTTGGTCACTTATACCAATCAGTGTTTGTTGAAGAAGCAGTCTCAGATGCATTGTCCAATAAAGTTGTATAGTTACCTCATACTGAATAGAGCACAAAATGTAAATGGATCATGTTACTAGAAGGGGAAATAAAAGTGGAGAAAGAAAATCTGTCTCAATAGAAAGTTCCAGAATCCAGGAATCTACCATAATGCCTCTCTGTTCATCAGTCTCCATAATCAGTACCAAACTCTTTCTATCTCCAACCTATCTCTATCATCACTTTATTTTCTTCAATTCCTTTATCACCAACATGCCAAGTCATGCATATTACACTTTTTAACAATTCTCCATACAGGGTACAGAGTTGGTATATCTGATTTTGCAATTTCCTACTACACTTTCCTTCAGTGACTTATAATTTTACTTAGGATCAAAGTAAAAATTCTTAACATCCTAAAAGGATGTCAGCGTGTATCAAGTTCACAGTTGTCCTTTATTTAATCCACATACTATTAAAATTACCAAGCCAAAATTTAAAAATTAGAAGATTTCAGAAATATTATATATCTGGTGACCCTTGGTAAGTCAGATGATCGGAAAACGGTAGATAGTAGGCCTACACTTTATGTGCAGCAACCTGGAATTAAGTAGAAGCTGAGCACATAGTCTCTAGCTTGTTTTAGTCTCCATTAGTCACTAATCACTTTCCTAATAAATATACTATGCTTCTCACATGGATGTACAGGCAAAACAAATTCTCCAAGCTTTTGACTGCTGGGTATTTTTCAAAAACTATTACATGAAAGGCCCTTCCTTACACATTTAGCTGCACTCATCCTTGGAACTCCTCTGACTGTCATTTCATCAGAGAAACTTATTTTTCTCTTTCTATGCCATCACTATTTAAATCTACTCATACTTTTAAAATCTGCCATTTATTCTTTAAGATTCTTTAATTGCATTAATCAAAAATTTTCCATTGTATGTCTGTCTATCTGTCTATCTATCATCTAAATGTAGAATTGTTTACTGATGACCTCCTATTTTATTACTTCCTCTAGCAGAAGGCAGAAGACTGGGTAGTTTTCAGGTATCCCAAACCAGCTTCCAAAGATCACCTTGGTAACATTTGTCAATCTTCTTCCAGTTCTGCATTCTATCTGTTCATTAATAGTAGTAAGGCAATATAGCTACAATTTGTCTACTACAATCATCTGGGTTGAATCAAGACAAGAGATAGAACAACAATACTTCCAGAAATTAACATATATCCATGCTTGAGATTTTATGTATGTCTATAAATGTGTGTGTGTGTGTGTGTGTGTGTGCATGTAGTCCTTCCTTAGTAATAACACTAAGGGAAAATTATATTCTTTTTAATAATTATGCAAAGAACCAACTATTCTTTTCTGTTATATTTCATAGATGACTGTTGATACTAAACGGATGTATCTGGTTTGTTACTCCTTTTGTTATTTGCTTCTCGTTTGTTTTTTTTTTTTTCTATCATTGTGTTGGTGGTTATATTTGTAATTAATTCTTGTTCATATAACTTATTTTAAAATATCATAATACAAGTATTTATATTCAATTTTATTTTTATTCTTCTTCACTAGTCTTTAAATTCAATGGAAACATACATTTTGTGTACACTTTAATGCATTTTTCATCATGCCTGGAACATAGTATGGCTCTATTGCATACCTGTTGAATAAAGAAAGTTAAGGTTCAGGTATTATTTCTAAGTTAAAAAGGTATTGGTAAGAAAAATTATCATTTAGCTACAACAGCAAAACTTCTCTGTTTTGGAGTCTTTTTCTTTGTTGTTGTTACCAAAATGGTATTTAACACTGACATCGAAAAACTTTTTTTCCAAAAATATTCTCCTTTTGTTCCCATGATTTTTGTTAGGATATGTTGGTGGTTTCTAAGGAAGACTTAGGAGCTACATATAAGGATATGGAAATTATGCCACATCCTCAAGAGACTTATTGCTCTAGTTTGTTTGTGAATGTTCCTCCAAGGCTCATTTGTTGAAGTCTTAGTCCCCAGAATGTGGTGCTATGGAAAGGTGGTGAAGCATTTAGAAGGTGGGTGCTAGTGTGGGGGGGAGTTAAGTCACTGGGGGTATTCCCTTGAAGGGGATACTGGGACCACCTCTCTTTCCTCTGTTTTTGCTTCCTAATCACAATGAGATGAAAATAACTCCTAAACCATGCGATGCTGCCCTGAGGTACTATGCCATTTTCGTCCCAAAGCAAAAGGCTAGTGTCCATGCACTGAAACCTCCAATATCATCCACCAAAATAAATATTGCCTCCTTATAAATTATTTATCTCAAGTATTTTGTCATGGTGATTAAAAGGTAGCAAACTCATACAAAGAAACTAAAAGGTATAGGGTAAATTTATGAAAGTTAGGAGAAGAGGATGTGTTCATGTTTTCAGAATAACTCACAAGGAAAGAAGTTGAAGAAAGAAAGGAAGTAACCCAAACTAAACTGAAAAAGGCAAGTTAAGTTACAAAAAAAACTTTAAAGTTACTTTTTAAATGATTTAAATTTTAAATGTATAGACCATTTTCCACAGTAATTTGAATTAGATTAGTCATTGAGTTTTTGCAGATATAGGCAAATAGATAAATGCTAAAAAGAGAATGTGGGGAGAAACCTGTTGCACATTTGAACACTGAAGAGACTTAGAATAGTAAATACAAGCCTAATTTTCTATGAAAGATTAAAACAAAGCCAACATTCAGTGTGGAATATATAGGGAGAAAGAAACTACTTTAATATCTAATGTTTGTGAAAAAACATTTCTTAAACTGTGGCATAGAAGTAATGCACCACAGAAATTAAATTTATGCATGTCACATATTAGTTGTAGAATTTGTGAAATTAATAAGGTATTTTTAAATTTGCTATTCAGCCCAAATATTTTTATTGCAGTCTGTCTCTTCTTTTGTTTATTTCTTACCAATGGACCCTAGCAAGTTTGGTAACCTACAAATTTACAAGTACAGTGGACTTAAAAAATGTGAGAGCTAGTATTTCTTGCAAAGGTTTACAGAGGGTCTTGCACAGAAGGATAGTTTTTTAGAAATAAAATTTTAGAATAAATTATCATTGAAAATATTTCTTAAACTTCCTTTCTAAAGGAATTTCTAAAATCTGTTTTAAAACATTGTTGATGATGTCTGTTGTTTGTTTAAAACCTAGGGAATTCTTCCAATGTATTAGGCAGATACTAGTTGATTTGTACACATCATTTGCTTAATCCTCACAATGAGATTAAATAAAGTGCTCTGCAAATATAAGTTATTGTTCAGAATTATGTAGCTAGAAAGTGAGCTGTCTTGGAAGATTATGTTATTTTGATATTTCTTCTTGCTCTAAGATAGTGGTTTTTTTTTCAATATTGTAAATTACGGCCCTTGCCTTCATTATATTTAGTAAACATTTTATTTTATTAAGTGCTTACTATGTTCCAAAGTAGCATGTTAACTGCTATTATTTAGTGATGAGATACACACATATAGCCACTCTTTATATAAGAGATAGATTATTATGCAGGATCTACACCTACTTGTGTGTGCAGATTCCTTAACTGATGCAGCAATTGTCATCACAGCTATAGATGCATTCTTAAGGAAGAGAGAGGAAAGTTGCAATGGACATTTTCATTTTTAGGAATTAAAGTATATATTGTATCAATAGAGTTTCCGGGTTATAACATTGTGTCTATTTACAGTCATTATAACTTTTTCCCCAAGGAACTTTTAGCCATTTGTGATTGTCACCATCTGAACATGTTGATAAAATCAGGAGCAGGCTCAAAAATATACATACCTTACTGAGCTCTCTGGGAAAAGTAAATTCCAGAGATCCAGCTGCTGCTGGCTTTGTTTTGACTATATGTTTACATCTGTTTAGACAATGACATGTAAAAAAGAAGCAACAGAGAGTGCAGGATGTAAAATAGAAGAGGAAGAGAGATGAGAATAAAGCAACACTTTATAAATCATTCATTCTAAAAGGTAGTGTTGTGCATTTTTATTAGATAATATACTTACATAGCCATACTTGGTGTCTCACATGTAATTTTTAGAATATATTTCAAAGATATTTTGGCATAGCAAATACTATGACTCTGGCTTTAAAAGTGTTTGAATAAATGAATTAATCTAATATGCCATTTATCACCCTCCTTTAAGCCAGCAGTAAATTTGAGATTTTGTTATTTGACATTAGCAGTTTCCAATGACTATTTCTCTTTCCTACAGAGTTCATGTTAGGAAACTCTACTTTTAGATTTTTTTCCTCTCTTGAATGTATATTTTGTTCCTGTAAGAGTAGCTTTGAACTTGTGTATAGATAGATAGATAGATAGATAGATGATATTTAATGTATTGAACCAAAGGCAATTTTGTACATTCAAATACAATTGTCATTAAAAAAAAATCTTTCAAATTTGTTTACTATGAACCCTGAAACAATCTACTTTGAATACACATTATGAGAGAAATTTATTTTACTCAGAAATACTCAATTGGAATATTTTATACATAAATATTTATATAGAAATAGTTCATCATAAAAGAATCTCACATGTTTTTGCCACTTCTCAGCCAAGAGTGAGAAAGCATAACAATATTATGAGATACACAATACAAGTAAATGCATGCAAAAGTCATTTATTAACTTTTTCTTAAAAGCAATTGATTTCACTGTTTGAATTTCTTCATCAGGAACACTTGAAAGTTAATCAATAAGCAGTCCTTGATTCTAAAGAATAGCATGTAGCACATTAAAAGGGATTCTTACCTGGGAATCATGGAGCAGGCATATATGTATGAATTCTGTAAATTCCTACAGAAGACTTTGGGCTATATATTTTTTCACTTAAATATTCTTCAGGAACAATAATACCTGCCCTCCGAATTTGGAATTGGAGGGACAACTAAGTGAAGATATATGTGAAATGTGTATATTGTAATTATTTGTGTATATCAGAGAGGAAATATGGTACAGATAAGGGTGATTTCAGAATAGTTTATCCATTTCACATTTGCTACAATTTTGCAAGTAAATATGGTTTATTTTTTTTAAAATTGTCTTTGGCAGAAATGGCGTGTGCCATTCAGAGCATGACTATGCTGAGAAAGTATGTAACCATGGAATCATCTGTTGTCTCATGCTTCCTGAGTGAGTTTTATATTGGGTTTGAGAAGTGATATGGTGAGGATTATCATAAGGTACCTACACTGTGCAATTTGGAAGATGAAGTTGCCAACAATTAAGCAGAGGAAGGTTATTACGTGAGGCAGATTTGGAGAAACATAATGGGAATTTAGTTTTGATAACCTAAAATATGTGATGACAGTTTGATGTCTAACTGGAGATGCCATTTAGACCACTGGATTAATGACTATAAAGTCTTGTAGAAATTTTAGTACTGATGAAACAAATGTGGGAGTTGGTGTATGCTTGGTGCCTGAATTCATGGGACTAAGATTACCAAGTTACTGAATTTAGATATAAAGGAGAAATGCAGACAGAGCATCTGATCATTCCATCCTTACGGGATGTTATAGAAGAAATATCCACAATAGAGACTAAAATATGCAAAAGAGTTAAAAGAAATTTCAAAATTACATCATGTGTGAGAAGTTAAGTAAAACACCAAGGGGAAGGAAGTTTGTAACTACACCAAATAGGCTGGTAGATAAGGGAAATAAAAAATAAGACAAATGACCACTGGAATTGGAAATACGAGGTTCACATTATCAATTGCTGCATAGCAAACTATCATAAACATTCAGGGCTTAAAACATAAATTTATTATTATTATTATTATTATTATCATTATTATTATTTTTGACTTTACATCGACTTTACTTATGCTACAAACAATAGCATGATGTTTTTGTTTTTTGTAAATTTATAATAGTCACAAGTTTTAAAAACATGAACAAAACAAGGTATCGGTCCATCTATGTAAATATTTATGAGCAGACATTATTACATTATTATTACATTTTCCAAACACTAAAATTTTGTTTGCTGAAATATTAGCACACTTTTGAACATATACATGCACATGGTCACACTGTAGCTTTCATTTTTCTTAAACCAAGGGTCACTGTGTGTAATCAGAACCTAGTAAGACAGCATTTGACAACACCACTAACAGAGGTCAGATGTACAGCTGTGAAACTGTTCAGGGGAAAGATTCAGCTCAAAAAATAAAGATTCTGAATTTCAGAAAATTGTCCTTCATTAGACCTATTAATTACTTCTTAACATTTAATACACTTTCCTTTCTAGTACTATTATGTTTTTAGAATGTACTAAAACCAAACCAAAAAAAATCAAACTATATACATCTCAGTCAATTAACATTTCTGAAGGGTTTATTTACTTATACTCATCAGGCATTGTACCATCTTTTGGGCATTAGCTTTCATGAGAAAATATAGTGCATTTACAAGCAGTTTTCTCCATAAGGAAAATATAAGCTGGCAAATGCAACAGCTCTGTCTGCCTTACCATTATCTAATTTATGAATCTGTCTTCATCTACAATTACTTTACTTTGTTCCTTTCTAATTACTATAGAGGAAGCACCCCTTCCTTCTTACTCCACTGGTGCATCTCTCCAAAATTCTTGCAACCTAACTTCCTTCTCTTCACAGGAGACACAGTCTCATAGATTATCACACACAGAGACATATACATAGTCTCCTACATCTTCATTTATTCTCTTTATTATACTCTTCCTATCAGTATGCAAACAAACTAACAAATACTGCAAGCAAACACATACCCCTGATTGTGCAATGCCCTTACACTATTGTCCTAACTCTTGTGTACACTTCACATAAAGCCAATGCTGTCCTAAACTCTCTCACTTCCCACTCAATATTATGAATGTTCTTGTTCATTATTTTATGTATGAATTATAAAAGTTTTCCTCCATTCCATTATTTGTACCTCTCCAATGTGGCTTTTATCCACCACCATTCTATTAGCATGATTTTTGCTAAATTCGCCCATGACCAAC
This sequence comes from Urocitellus parryii, assembly GCF_045843805.1. Lineage (NCBI taxonomy): Eukaryota > Metazoa > Chordata > Mammalia > Rodentia > Sciuridae > Urocitellus > Urocitellus parryii. The sequence goes on from NC_135533.1 coordinate 35,808,526, forward strand.
ATGTTGCTAAATCCAGCAAACATTTTTCTTTTTTTTTTATTAATTGTTCAAAACATTACAAAGCTCTTGACATATCATATTTCATACATTTGATTCAAGTGGGTTATGAACTCCCATTTTTACCCCGTATACATATTGCAGAATCACATCGGTTACACATCCACTTTTTTACATACTGCCATACTAGTGTCGGTTGTATTCTGCTGCCCTTCCTATCTCTACTATCCCCCCTCCCCTCCTCTCCCCTCCCCTCTTCTCTCCATACCCCATCTACTGTAATTCATTTCTCTCTCTTGTTTTTTTTTCCTTTCCCCTCACTTCCTCTTATATGTAATTTTGTATAACCCTGAGGGTCTCCTTCCATTTCCATGCAATTTCCCTTCTCTCTCCCTTTCCCTCCCACCTCTCGTCCCTGTTTAATGGTAATCTTCTTCTCATTCTCTTCCTCCCTGTTCTGTTCCTTAGTTGCCCTGTTCTTAGTTGCCCTTCTTATATCAAAGAATACATTTGGCATTCATTTTTAAGAAATTGGCTAGATTCACTTAGCATAATCTGCTCTAATAACATCCATTTCCCTGCAAATGCCATGATTTTGTCATTTTTTAGTGCTGAGTAATACTCCATTGTGTACAAATGCCACATTTTTTTTATCCATTCATCTATTGAAGGGCATCTAGGTTGGTTCCACATTCTAGCTATTGTGAATTGTGCTGCTATGAACATTGATATAGGTGTATCCCTATAGTACGCTCTTTTAAGATCTTTGGGGAATAGTCCAAGAAGAGGAATAGCTGGGTCAAATGGTGGTTCCATTCCCAATTTCCAAGGAATCTCCATACTGCTTTCCAAATTGGCCGCACCAATTTGCAGTCCCACCAGCAATGTACAAGAGTACCCTTTATCTTAGTCCTGTGGGGCTTGGAATACCCTGAAATCTCCACTGCCAACACTGGTTTTGGCTCAGCATGGCACATTTTGGTCTTCTAATACACAGAACTGAATGAGTTTTAATTATTTTAAGCCACTATTCTTACGGAAAATTATTATAGCAGTAATATAAAATTAACAAAGCCTGCCAGGTGAAGCACCCACTTGAGATCTCTCCATTTGCCTTAAGTGTCTGTGACTATGGGGTCTGGTTCCAAGAAAGTATGCCCTGAGAAAAAGTTATCCAAGGAATGCAGGAAGAGTCTGCAAGGCTTTTTATGATCTATCCTATAAAGTCTGAAATTGTCAATCATGCCACAGGTTATCAGTCAAATAATTAAGATAAGCCTGGATTCAGGGAGAGGTGAATCAATACACCTATTGATGTGAGAAGCAACATGCTCTACATAAAAGAAGGAATCAGTGGCAGACATCTGATAAAATGCCTATAATGGTAGAGAACAAAAAGAAGAAAGTGATGATACGAAATCCTGATGGGAGTGAACTTAAAGAAGAATCAGAGAACATAAATGGAACACAAAAACCTAGGTAAGTTTTTTGAAAACAACTTCTGCAACGAAGAGCAAAAATGCCTTTCTTAACGGGAAGAAAAGGGTGATCAAAGAAAAAAATGGATGAGAAAAAGAACATATTTTCACGCTAATTGGAATAATTAAATGAGGAGATAATATTTTTAATTAATATGTATGTGTTGTATATAATTTTGATATATACATATATCAAAGCATATTGTATATATCAAAATTATCACAGAATGATTATTGCCAACTATTTCTTTATAAGAATGCACAAATAAATTTTGAAGGAATCCAGTCTCTCTCTCTCTCTCTCTCTCTCTCTCTCTCTATATATATATATATATATATATATATATATATATATATATATATATATCCTCCTTAGGATGAATCATGCCTTGAGACACACATCTGACTTAGATAAAATTTTAGATTAGATTTTAGACTTCAGAACTGATATTGGAGTGAGTTAACACTTTTGGGATTGTTTTGATTAATGAATGTATTTTGAATGTGGGAAGTAGATAGATTTAGGAGGTTGGGATTGGAATAGTATGGACTAAATATTTTTGTCCACTGCCAAATTCGAATGTTGAAGCCCTAAACTTCCATGTAATTTGATTGGGGGAGGGTCTTTTAATAAAGAGATAATTAAATTAGTTCATAAGAGTGGAGCTGTGATTCAATAATACCTGTGATTCAATAGTTTCTTTATAGAGTACCCTTATGTGAAGAAAAAGAGACATCACACCAGAGACACCACAGATCTTTTTGACACTGTATATGCACTAACACATAGTGAGATAGAAAATTGTCAAATTATTATAACTCACTTAAACAATCTGGGTAACTAAGACAGATGCATAATTATTTTTTCTTTGCAATGTATGTAATGTCCCAATTTATTTAATTCTATATACATGAAAATAAACTTTATGATTGAAATGAATTAGATACAATGTCAATAGATTAAACTTTTCAGAAAAGCAAGAAAATAATTTGTAGTTGACACTGAGATATTGCAGATATTTTTGGCTCTTCATGTGTATCTTTGGCTGTTTGCAACATACTCTTTGAATAATGGCCTTTCCACGAATTTAAGAAAGTAAATAGATTTTAACAACTTTTTCAAGTACCAAATAGGTAACTTATGTAAGTATTTTTTTCTTTATTTAAATCCAAAATTAGTAAGTAAAAAAACAATGTCTTCTGTTTAACATATTTGCTTGCATAATGTCACTATTAGAATGTTAAACATATCTGTAATGGTTTTCTTTTCGCATCTCTAGGGAGTAAAAGACAAAATGGATTATTCAAATGGTTTAAATTCTTTTGAGACTTGGACCTTACAGCAATACTATAAATTTTGTTCCCCTTCAAGGTTGGTTGCAATGTTGGCCTTGACTTAAAATCCAAGACACTATTGGAAATGACAATGATATTGAGCTCTGACAAATTGAATTGGTCTCAAGGTATCAGAGGATGACTAATAAATCTGCAACCTGATACAGAAACTATTCTATAAAAGATATTCTTTCCTCTTGAAATGTTTGTGATGCTTTTAAATGTTAATACCACTTGGTTTACTTGACTTGTATGTTTGGGGATGATTGCATTCTTCTTGTTATCAATACACACCTGCCTATGATAATTCATTTGGATGAAAATAAAACTGAGTACTGTTATGACCTTTTTTTTTTTTGTACAGTGTAAGATTTTATTTTTATTTCATTTCCTTATAGGAATTGGCAAGGTACTTTTTACTACTATATTTTGTGTTGTTTTGCCAATCCATGAAAGGTGATGTCATGTTTTTATAAGTCAATTCCAGGATTATGACTTAAAATTTGCCATTTTACTACTACATAACAATTTAGGTAAACACTTTTGCTGATACCAGAAACAATGAGAAGGCACATTTTAAGTATACATTTTTGGAGGCTTAATGGAATGATTTATTGAAGAAATTGGTTTTGAATGTTTACCTCTTAATATTAAGATTATACGTGAACAGGCTATTCAATAGTCTATTTTGAAGATAGTATTTTGTGTGTAAGCATATTGCATAGATTTCTTCTTAAATTTCTTGAGTTTCATTTATTAACTTATTTATATAATTGTAAGTATTTGGAGAAATAAATAGCTTACTCATAAGGTCTAAAAGGGGCTCTGGGGTCCAATTCAGATACCTTCTCTAGTCAAAGGTTGCTGCTTCATTTTGTTTGAATTTCACCTGTAGGGACTCTAGCCTTTTGATGTATTATACAAATACACATTTTCAATACAGAGCATCCTATCTGTATTTTGCACCATAATAATTGAATATGCTAGAGTAGGAATTTCAGGGATGCTTTATTTTTTCAAGTATATATTGTCTCAGTTTTCTAAACAAAACACATGCTACTTTAATACTCTGAAATGATACAGAATCTAAAATAAACAGAAACACCACAAGATCTTTTGAAAATCTCCTATTCAGCATTTTAATGAGATAAAAGGCAAATATTTTTGCTCATAGAAAAAATACTTATAATTTCTTGTGATTTAAGTATAGACTGGTTATTATAATTACTACTACTATATTGTATAATGGAAATTCAGTAGGAAAACAGATCTTTATTCTCAACACACACACATACATATACACACACACAGGGTATTTCAGGCAAAGGGTGAGTTAACAAACTTGCTAGTGGTAATCAAGTTACAATTTAGCACAATTTGCACATGGATTAAATCATCATGTTGTATAAGTTAAGTTTATACAATGTTATTTGTTGCATACACCTCAATTAAAAAAAAGAAATAAAATTTTCTATTTTCCAATATATAGACTTGTGTTCCTTAACAACATAGATGTAATCTGAGAAATGTATCATTAGGCAATTTCTTCACTATGAAAATACCATAGAATATACTTATACAAACCTAGATTATAAAAAAGTAAACAAATTTAGTATAGTCAAAATGTACAGTGTTTATAAAGTCTACAGAAGTATACTCTTAATATCCTGGGCCTTTACATTCCCTCACATGTTAATCAATGTAAAGGTCCAGGATATTAAGAGTATACTTCTATAGACTTTATAAACACTGTACATTTTGACTATACTAAATTTATTTACTTTTTTCAATAATAAGTTAAGATTGTTTCTTAATAATACTTTTACTCTAATTTCTTTTTTTAAATTTCTGAGTTTTTTGTACTGACACAGCTTAAAACACAACACATTGTACAATTATGCAAAATTTATCCTTTTGTACCTTTGTAGTATGAATTTTAGTTGATATTGCTTATTTCTCTTTACTTTTTAAAACTTTTTTGCTTAAGACAAAATCATACACAGACACATTAGCCTAGGGTTACCTAGGGTCAGGATTATCATCTACACTGTCTTCTACCTCCACTTTTTCTCCCACTGGAAGTTCTTCTCGGCAATCACACAAGTGGAGCTGTCATCACTGTGATAGCAATGCCCTCTTCTGGAATCCCTCTTGAATGGCCTGCCTGGGGCTTTCCTTGAGGTTGTGTCACTCTTTTTAGAAATGTGTCAATTGTGGTATGTATTTATTTTTTTTCCATCTTGAATTTGCTGGTAAGCAGGTCATGGACCATGAGCATTACTATTAATGGAAATCTTTCAGTGTTGGGGTCCATGCTTTTAGACACATTAAGGAGGTTGATGAGGTCAGCAAAAGCTTTTGCTAAACCCTTCACTGTAAATTTTCTTGGGAATTAGTTATTTTCTTCTTTGTAGAAGAAAAAAATATTTTTCTTTCACCTCTTCTTCAGCTTTCCTGTTCTGATCCCAGCAACTCACAATTAATTATTCCTTGGAGCCACCTCTGAAAGCACCTTAATATCTTCCTTCTCTGCACCCAGATTAAAGCCATTCTCAATCTCACCACAGTCCTGTTGATTTTCAACTTCCATATCCTTGACAAATCCTTTGATGTCATAGATGAACGAACCTCTTCAAAGTTGTCTTTAAGATACCATCATACACTCCTTGATGATACCACCTTATGGTAGAATAAGCCATCATAGATGTTAGATCCTTCCAGTGTGTTCTCAAGGTCTCTATCAGTCATACAAACTGCTTGGGACAATGTTCTCCTCAGATAATACACTTTAAAAGTTGTTGTAATAATTGTAATACATTGGTTAGTTCAAAGAGGTAGTGTTTGAAAGGAGAAAAACTACGTTGATATTGGCATGAAGTTCATCAGTAAAAGAAAGATGTGCAGGACATTATCAACAAGAAGCTAAATCTTGAAAGGTATGTAATGAAAAGCACAAATGGTAATTCTCCATTTTGTTGGATTAGCAGTTCAGGAGAGCACTTTGGAAGAGAACCTGGGTCATACATGGTCATACATGACCTCTTGTCTGTACAGTACCCTGGAAATTGTGCATTTTGATATGCTTCTGAAGGCTGTGGGATTCTAACCATGCTAGATGACAAAGGGTTTCAACTTGTAGCCTGCAATACTACCCCGACTGTTAATATGTCACTAAAAGTCACTAGAGATAGAATGGACAGGCGGTAAGGGGAAAAGTGAAAGTGCAGATTACGAGGTCCAAAATTCAGTTACCAGGGAGGAAGGGTTCTAGTGCTGCATAGAACAGTAAGTAAGTATAGTCTAAAAGAATTTTAAATATATTTCTAAATAACCAGAAAAATACTAAACTTCTCAATACATAAAGATGCTGAATGTTTGAGAAGAAGAAAATGCTAATAACCCTGATTGGATCACTGTACATTTATACATATATCAAGTAAATATACTGTACTTCAGTCATATGTATGAAAATAATGTGTCAAAAATTTTTTAAAAGTATTTAAAAATACTTGAAACATGGCATTGATTTTGACTCCTTATTGATGAAACTCCTTTCAGGTATCCATTTCCAGAATAGGAAGTTTAATTTATATCAAAGATTTGTTCTGGGAAGCCATTTTCCTCCACCAGCAGCTTATCTGTATTTTTCTAAAGTTTTTCATCTGCTTTCACATCAGCATTCACAAACTCACCATTTGCTTTCACATTTTATACTGAACAATGGTACTTTAATCATTTAAACCACCCAGAGCTAGTATAACATTGGTTATGGCATGTCACTTAGATGTCTTCCAAAGGCTCATGTGTTAAAGACTATTGGGAGTTGGTGGAACTTTAGGAAGTGGTCCTAGTAGAAGAAAATTAGGTCACAGGGGAGTGTACATGAAGAGGACCTTGAGGTCCTGGCCCCTCCTTTCTTTTTGTTTCCTCAACTGCATGAGAGAAGCAACAATCCTCTACCAGGCCCTCCCTGCCATGCTGTTCTGCCTTGCCACAGGTCCAAAGTGAAAGAGCCCTGAGACACACTGCTTGCCCGGGGCTGCCTAGGCAATTGTTGTTTCAGGATTTATTTTCCCATGCTTGGCCATCCAAGTACTCAGAAACTACTGCAGCCTTGATGCAAAGGGCTCAGCCTCTGTTTCAGCAGGTGGCAGACCATAGTATTGCTCCCCTGGTGCTAAATCTGCAGGCAAGCAGAATATTAAAGTTATTGGGTCATGGAGGATTCTGCCAAGGTTTCATATCAAACCCTGAGAGGCCAGGCAATGTTTAACAATGATAGAGTTCCTGCAAGCAGATTTTGACAGAGCAATGTGAGAAACTGTGAAAGTGAAACTGAAGCTGCTATGGAGACACTATGAAGTTTCAGATGCTAGGAATATGGAACACTGGCTGAAAAGAACTACAACAAGCCCAAAAGAGAGGCTATGTGGGATGCCACCAGAAAGGCCATCAGGGTGAGCTTACATCAATGCTGCCTTGCACTCTGGACGCTAGATGTGAAGTTACAGGATTTAACATTTGCACTACTGGATTTCAGTTTTGTTGTGATCTGATCATTTCTTTCCCCATATTCCTCTCTTTTGGAATATGAATGTTGATCCTATGTCATTGTACCTTGGAAGTATATGATTTCTTTTTTTAAATTTTCTTTATAAATGTTTTACAGGAGCTCACAGCTAAGGATTTACATTAAGTCACAGGAGACTTTAGTCTTTTTTTTTTTTTTTGCAAGCTGGAATAATTAAGAATTTGGGAACCCTTGGGTTTGAACTGAATGCGTTTTGCACTGTGAGATGGAGGTGAACAGAGGCCAGGGTGGAATATTATAATTTGTATCTTAAAGGCTCATATGTTATTGGTTTGGTTTCTATCCAATTATGAGTAAGAGAAACACCATTGTGAGTTAAATAAAACTGTAAGAGGTGCAGCCTAGAGTAAGGAATTTAGGTCACTGGGGATATGTCCTTGAAGGGAAGGAGTACCCTAATTATTATTATTATTATTATTATTATTATTATTATTATTATTATTTCTCTCTCCCCTCTCTCTCTCTCTCTCTCTCTCTCTCTCTCTCTCTCTCTCTCTCTCTCTCTCTCTCTCTCTCTTCTCCTCTTTGCTTTCTGGCTTCCATGAAGTGAACAGCATTCCTCTGCCACATTTCTACAATGATGTACTACCTTGTCATTGGCTTAAAATCAGCCTGCCCAAGTGACCATAGACTGAATTCTCTGAAACTGTGCCAAGATAAACATTTCCTATTTTATATGGATTTATCTCAGGCATTTTGTCATAGCAATAAAAAACTAACACAGAAAATTGACACCAAGAGGGAAGTCCTTGCTGTGACATTATCTGACAATGTTGTCTAGAGGACTTTGGATTTGGTTTGCAGAAGAACTTTGGAAATATTTGCAGAAGCAGGCTAGAGAAAGGGTAAGTGGAAAATAATGGTTGATTGTGTTGGAAACTTACAAGATTTGAATACTGGTAAGAATGTGGGCAGTGAAAACCAGTCCCATGAGGTTTTACATAGAAATGAAGACACTGTTAAGTTTGGACTCGAGGCTGTTCATGTTATATCCTGGCAAAGAACTTGTCTACATTTTGTCCATGCCCTGGGATTTTATGGTAGGATGAGTTTGAATGTGAAGGATTAGATAATCTGGCAGAGGACATTACAAATAAACATAGAATTCATGTAATAGCATGAGTATTGCTGACTGGTTGCTTTTATTCAGATTTATAGTGAGATCCAGGAGTAAAAACAAAAACCAACCCCATCTCCCCCCCAGCCCCCACCCCCACCCCCCAAAAAAAGCAAAACAAAACAGAAAGATTTGAAGACCTTTCAGTATTGCCAGAAAAGATGCCTGTTTAAAATTGAAGGCAAGGAGGGCATGATTGCTAAAGAGATCACCATCCTTACAAAGAAGTGAAGTACTTTGTATCAAAACACAGGAAAAGTGCTTGAGAGCTTCTTAGGATTCTGCAAGACTCTACCCTTCACTGACTCCAAGACTTTCCTCTGAGAAAAGAGTCCTGAAGCAACATGCTCACAGAGTGGCCTAGGGAGTTGGCTGTCAGGGACACACAATAAAATGTGTGCCTGCCCACTTGAGCACACACACACACACACACACACACACACACACTCACCATGTGCATCCATGGCAATCAGATGCTCCTTGGCCAAGGTTTGAGCAGGCCTTTGAGTGTAGCTCCCCTGGCGGCAGACCTTGGCATCACCCACATCATGCTAATTTTGTAGTCCTGAAGAATTAAAATTAATAGAGTCTCATAGTTTGAAACTGAAGTGTCCTTCCAAGGCTCATGTATTAAAGGCTTTGTCTCCAGCTGATTATATTGTTGGAAGCTAGTTGAACACTTGAACACTTAAGGGGTGGGAATTGGTAGAAGGAAGTCAGTTTACCAGTAGCATGTCCTAGAAGAATATATTTTGTTCATGGCCCCTCCACATCTATCTATCTCTCCCTATCTATCTATCTCTCTCTCTCTGCCTCCTGGTCACCATGGGGTGAACCACTTTTCTCCTCCACATACTCCTCCTCCACATACTCCCTATCATAATGTTCTTCCTCATCATAGCAATAGAGCCAGCAACCTATGGGCTGAAACCTCTGAAACCAGGAGCCAAAATAATAAAATAAGTATTTCTTCCTCAGGTATTTTATCACAGCAATGAAAACCTGACTTTCCATGGAGGCTTCCCCTAAGATTTCAGAGAAAACCTGGGAGTCCAGGTATTATGGAGCATAAGTGAAGGCCCTGCAAACATACCCTGAAAGAATGATGTGTGAAACTGTGAGAATGAGACTGGAGTTTTAGTGGTGACTTCAGGAAGTTAGAGATGATAGAACATGAAACACCTGCTGAGGGGAGCTATAAGTATCAAGTGCAATCCATCGGCTCAAGAGAGGGTCTTTAAGGCTGCAGTCAGTAAGGTTGGATGATATGCATTTTGCATTATGAAATGGGCATGGGTCTTTGGAGACCAGGGGAAGTCCATTATGGTTTGGATCATAAACATCCTCCAAAGCTCATGTGTTGATGGCTTGGGCCCCAGCTGTTGACACTTTTGGGAGATAGTGAAAATTTCAGGAATTGGGGCCTATTAGAAAACAGGTCATGGGGACATGGCTTTAAAGTGATCTATAGATCCCTTCTCTCTCTCTGCTTCCTGGCCACTGTGAGGTGAGCAGCTTTCCTCTACTATATGCTTCAGTCATGATGTTCTGCCTTGCCATAGGCTCCCAAACCACAGACTAAAACCTCTAAAACTCTGAGCTCAAACAAATGTTTCCTCAGTATTTTATCACAGTGGCAGAGAGCCCAGCTGGGTGGCACACCTATAACCTCAGTGGCTCAGGAGGCTGGGTCAGGAGGATCACAAATTCAAATCCAGCCTCGGCAACTTAGCAAGACTCCATGTAACTCAGTGAGACCCTGTCCTCTAAATAGTGTTTAAAAGGCTGGGGATGTGGCTCAGTCATTAAGCACCCCTGGGTTCAACCCCTGGTACCCCCCCCCCAAAAAAAAAGCTGACTAACAACAACATAGGTGAATCCCAGGCTTTTCTTGCAGCATTGCAAAAAAACATTTTACTTTGGATGTGATCATCATGGTGCTGAGAGGGATGTCGGTTGATAGAAGTTTCTCCATAGCTAACACAACTCAAATTTTTGTTGGTCTGTTGCCTTCAGTGAAGAACATCTTTAAAAAAAAAAACTTGCATTACTTTGTTCTTGTTCTTCAAGATAGTGGCTATGGTGGAATGTAGCATGCACGACTTGCCAGGGATAACTGTCACTTGTTTTCCACTTTCATAGTAATCTTTGATCACTTTTAATTTTTTTTTTAAAGAGAGAGTGAGAGAGGAGAGAGAGAGAGAGAAAGAGAATTTTTTAATATTTATTTTTTTAGTTCTTGGCAGACACAACATCTTTGTCTGTATGTGGTGCTGAGGATCGAACCCGGGCCGCACGCATGCCAGGCGAGCACGCTACTGCTTGAGCCACATCCCCAGCCCCACTTTTAATTTTTTTAATTCAATCCATACACCAGTAATGTGGTCCTTCATCATCATGTATTTCATACTCTCATAACTCCACATGGTATGCTTTTACACAACAGGGAGCACAGTAGGCCTGCTTACAGGAACACCACCATGAACACGTGAGCAGTGCATTTTCCAAGAAAGTGACTATGATTGTGACATCACTAAGAGTTTTTTTTTAGGATTTTAATTGTATACCTGGCATATTATTGACCAAACCATTATTGCACATCACTTGACTGTACTTCTATACATAAAAGGGATATATTTTTATAAAAAATTGAGGTGTAGCAAACTGTAATGTTTCCTAGGAATATATCTAGATTTGGAAAGAAGCTATAATTTTCTGTGTAGAGAAGGGTGTTAACTTCAGGAGGTGTAAAGTAAGAGAAAAAGGATGGCACATTTCATTCATGCTAGTGGAAAACAACTCCTGGAAAACATTCTTCTCTCTAGGGACCTGGCAGAGAATAGTATGCAATCCTTTTTTTCTTTGACTGCTGCTTCTCTGGAGAAAGGATCCAGACTAGTTCTTTTGATTTAAACCTCTTTAGTGGCAACAAGTATTAATGTTTGAAAGAGTCATTCCTGCTTAAAAAGATGGGTTATTCTAATTCGTTCCCCAGCAACTGAGCTAGTATAAAGCAGATATTTTGGGGAAAAAATCAATTATAAAAGAATTCTAATAGTGCCCAAAGTACCACTTCTACCTACCCACTCATTTGTAATTGTTAGGCAAACAATAATAAAGAATTTGGCTCCTGACAGAGCATTTTAGCAATTAAACTTCTGATGTATCAGACTGCCAGCTGTGGAAATGGGCTTCTTGGCTTCTATTTTTTAGTTACTTATAACAATTTGTTTAATTACTGAACCATAAAACAGACAAAACTCATTAAGAAATGGGATGCTAGGCAAGAAGTGCAGATGCATATTAGTTGTGGCTACCACCTGTGGCAAGATTCTCCAGCTCTCTTTATCAAAACACTCTGAATTTGTTCAGAGCAAAAGTGAGTCTATACACAGACAGGCTGCCTGTGTACACACCAGAAAGCAGGCTACATCTGCTCTTGCAGATTCTTGCCCACTGTGTTGTGTAAAGGGACCCATATTATCTTTCCTACCCTTCCAAAAGAAATAGCCCCTATTTGCTTTTCTGGGAATGTAGAAAGATTAATTAAAAGAATGGAAATAGTACATGCTGAGTCTACTTTGCCATATTTTTATCTGTAAAAATGGGGACATTTAAATTTGTTTTCATGTACATGCAGTATTTAATCCATCAGAAGTTATAAAATATCTGCTATAGGTCACATATGTGTTTATGTTGAAGAAAAGAAAAAAAAAAACAACAAAAAACCACAAGACTAGAATTCACATAAATCAATTTGCTGTATAGTTTTTCATTTATACTGGTTTAACTTAGTGATGAACCTCTGTAATATAAGTCAAGAGAAAATATTGGAATTGATATAAGTTAATTGATTTAATTTATGAGGAAATAAAGATGGTTTTTAAGTGAAAAACCACAAATATAGTCAATGTGATATATTCTTGGCACTTGATTATTCAAACATCTTAATAACATTATTTAATTGGAGACTAAGCTTGGAAAGTGAGCTTTACTGAGTTTGAAATTCTACCCAGTGCTCCCCAAGTATGGTGGGCACATAAGTCAATGAACCTTTATGTCACTCAGATTGTCATATGCATTTGTAGATAATCACACTTCTATTACAGGGTTGGGACTATTACACCACAAGTTTAACATACCTGGCACCTAATAGAATAAATATCGTTGTTAATTTCCTTTTAGGAAGGTACTTTACATTACACAGAGGTTAATTTGCTACGCAATGACTTTAGAAGTGACAGATTTAAATATATACTTTTTTTAAAATTGTCAAAGGATTCTTATATTCTCCTGTGTGTTTGGGGTTATTTTGTGGTGACATTAGCCTTTTCCAAAAGATTAAACAGATAATCAAAGGGCACCTTTTGAGAAACAGTAAGATAAAATGTATTCATTCCCCTAAATAAAGAATTTAGTGACAAAATTTTGCCCTAAATTTTGATCTAAAAGATGATATCTATACAGTGAGTCTAGAAACACAATTATTTCACCATGAATTATATAATATATACATGTATATGATTAAAATATTAATTTTAATAATATTAATTAATCTGTGTTTTCATATATAGGTTCTATAGTCCCTGAGGCAGAAATCATCATAAATTTGTGACCATAAAATTTTCTGCTATTTTATGATTTAGAATGTGTTTACAAATCTAAAGTATAAGTCATTGTATTTTACTGTTTAAAAAAGTTATGTTATGGAATAGGATTATTTATACCCTTTTATAATTTACATTTTTCTCTCTCAAATTTGTTTTTGAGGTCAAAACAAAAATGCATATGTCAATAGTCTATTATTTTTCTCTGACGTGTTTTACATTATATATCTACAACAAAACATTTTAAACTATGGTTTAAAAGTTCTTAAAAATTTTATTAGGCTGTTTATTATTACTTGAAAAGAAATTGAAATACACACAAGAATACACAATAGAAATTGAAATATACACAAGGCATTCTAATTCAGTGACAAAAAAATAAAGAAAAGAAAGCAAATAAATAAGAGTTATAAGGCAATAAATGAGAAAATACAATCATTCAAAATAAAAATTAAAGGATGAAAAACTTTAAAAGTATGAAGATACAAATGAATTATAAGATTATAGAACTTACCCATTAAATGTAAGTCATCTACAGAACTTAATTAAAAGGCATAGATTTTTAGATTGGGTAAAAATCATAACTCATCTATATGTTATCTACAAAAAATACTTCAATATAAAAACAGGAAATGTCAAAACATGAAATTATAGAAAAATAAATTCAATGCTAATAAAAATTTATGTGACTATATTAATATCAAAAGGTATTAAAATAATTTACTTCTTATGATAATTTGGTTAACTTACTAGAAAGTCATAATAATGATAACACTGTTAACAAATGTGCACTGTAAAGGAAGTAAAACAGAATGGCAAAGAAAAATAGAAAAAAAATCATGTATCCATGTGTTTCAGTATTTAATAGAACAAGTGAACATAAATTTAGTAATAATATATAATGAACATTGTTATCACACAAATGGAACTACTGACCATGTGTATAATATCCTACTCAACAACAGCAGAAGACCCATTTTTCTTTCCTAGTCGATATGGAATATTTACCAGTATAAAGCACAATCTTTGTTATAATAATACTCCCAAATAAAGCAAAATGCAAATCGCATAAAATATGATCCCTAAACAAATGGGATTAGATAATAGAAAGATCTATAGAATAAAGAAGCACTTCTAAGTAACTCACAGCTGAAAGAAAGAAAACTCAAATGGTATTTAGTATATACAATCATTTATTTATAATGATAATAAAAACATTGCATGTTAATATCTATCAATTATGCTTATGCCGTATTTAGTGATGTTAATATAGTGATGAATACCTTTTTTAAAAACAAAGTTTTAAAACAATTATTTAATTTTGACTTTTAAATATTATAACAATAAGGTAAACAAACACAAAGATTTGCATTTCTCTGACTGCTAGAGATGGTGAGCATTTTTCCATGTACTTGTTGATTGATTGTATGTCCTCCTCTGAGAAGTGTCTGTTCAGGTTCTTGGCCCATTTGTTGATTGGGTTATTTGTTATCTTATTGTTTAATTTTTTGAGTTCTTTGTATACTCTGGATATTAGGGCTCTAGCTGAAGTGTGAGGAGTAAAAATTTGTTCCCAGGATATAGGCTCCCTATTTACATCTCTTATTGTTTCTCTTGCTGAGAAAAAACTTTTAAGTTTAAGTTAGTCCCATTTGTTGATTCTAGTTATTAACTCTTGTGCTACAGGCGTCCTATTAAGGAATTTGGAGCCCGGCCGCACAATATGTAGATCGGAGCCAACTTTTTCTTCTATCAGGCGCAGAGTCTCTGATTTGATATCAAGCTCTTTGATCCATTTTGAGTTAAATTTTGTGCATGGTGAGAGAAAGAACTTCATTTTCATTTTGTTGCATATGAATTTCCAGTTTTCCCAGCACCATTTGTTGAAGATGCTATCCTTTCTCCATTGCATGCTTTTAGTACCTTTGTCTAATATAAGGTTATAATTTTGTGAATTGGTCTCTGTGTCCTCTATTTTGTACCATTGGTCTACCCGCCTGTTTTGGTACCAGTACCATGCTGTTTTTGTTACTGTTGCTCTGTAGTATAGTTTAAAGTCTGATATCACTATACCGCCTGTTTCACTCTTCCTGCTTAGAATTGCTTTTGCTATTCTGGGTCTTTTATTTTTCCAGATGAATTTCATGATTGCTTTATCTATTTCTATGAGAAATGCCATTGGAATTTTGATTGGCATTGCATTAAACCTATAGAGTACTTTTGGTAATATCGCCATTTTAATGATGTTAGTTCTGCCTATCCATGAACAGGGTATATCTTTCCATCTTCTAAGGTCTTCTTCTATTTCTCTCTTGAGGGTTCTGTAGTTTTCATTGTATAGGTCTTTCACCTCTTTTGTTAGGTTGATTCCCAAGTATTTTAATTTTTTTGAGGATATTGTGAATGGGGTAGTTGTCCTCATTTTCATTTCTGAGGATTTGTCAGTGATATACAGGAATGCCTTTGATTTATGCATGTTGATTTTACATCCTGCCACTTTGCTGAATTCATTTACTAGCTCTAGAAGTTTCTTGGTAGAACCTTTTGGGTCTGCTAGGTATAGGATCATGTCATCCACAAATAGTGCTAATTTAAGTTCTTTTCCTATCTTAATGCCTTTAATTTCTTTCCTCTGTCTAATTGCTCTGGCCAGTGTTTCAAGAACTATGTTGAATAGAAGTGGTGAGAGAGGGCATCCCTGTCTTGTTCCAGATTTTAGAGGGAATGCCTTCAATTTTTCTCCATTTAGAATGATGCTAGCCTGAGGCTTAGCATTGATAGCTTTTATAATGTTGAGGTAAGTTCCTATTATCCCTAGTTTTTCTAGTGTTTTGATCATAAAGGGATGCTGTATATTGTTGAATACTTCTTCTGCGTCTATCAAGATGATCATATGGTTCTTATATTTAAGCCTATTGATGTGGTGAATAACATTTATTGATTTCCATATATTGAACCAGCCTTGCATCCCAGGGATGAATCCTACTTGATCATGGTACACAATCTTTTTGATATGTTTTTGCATCCAATTTGCCAGAATTTTATTGAGGAAAAAATCCAATCTTTTTAAATGTAACTTGAAACAGTAAGCAAATTCAACAACTTTTTAAAAAAATAGTTAATAAACAAAAATTAGTCATATTTATATATTAGAAATAAGCAAAGGGAAACTGATTTTTTTGATTCATTTATCCAAAAAAGAGTACATGACCTATTCTCTAACAATATAAAATATTGCTAGAAAAATTTATTATTTAATAAATAAAATTATAAACCATATCAATAATTTAGAATTTTTAGTAGTAAGATATCAAATATTACCATGTTAATTAAAGATTAATATAATTGATCAAAATTTAATCAGGCCATTTCCTTTTCTAGACACTAATAAAGTAATCTAGAAGTCACATAGAAATTCAAAGAACAAAGAAGATAATAGAATAGCCAAATCAAAGAAAAGAAGAAGACTAAACTACCTGATATTTCTGTTTAGTTTACCTTTGTTTCAGTCTCCCAGATAATATTTATTAACTATTTTACTTTAGTGCTTTATTTGTTTTATTGTAAATTTTTGCTATTTGGATTTGCACTGTGAAACCACTTGACATATTTGAGACTTTATGATTCAATTTAATTCATTCTAAATAATTTGCATCACATCAAAGAGGTACTTAGGGTGTTTTTATATTAATGAATTATGATTAAAGACATTGATTACATTATTTACAAATTACAACATAAACTCAGGATTAATTTCTAAACTGTTCTTTGATTTTTTTCTTGATGTGAATAGTAGAAAAGACTAAAACCTAAATCAAATTTTAATTTTGTGTTTTAACTTATATCTTCCAATATCAAAGTTGAAGACATTTTGAAAATCATAGGAGTGCTGTGTCTAAGTGAGCACCCTAAAGCAAACTATAAAAACATAATATAAATTTCAGTTGTCCAGTAATGCAAGTGATTGACAACCTACAAACCCAGACCTTAAAATAAAGCATTTAAGAAATTTGCTGGTGAAATTATTAAATATAACCAATGGGAAATCTAGTACATGACAGTGTTACCTTTGCATATTCATTTGTTATTGTGATGATGAATATATGGAAAGTAAGAATGTCCATAATTCCTTCGAGCTTTTTCTTTCTCCAAATTCTCAATTCATCACTAATGAAAAATATCTTATTCTTCTTTCTCTGTCATGCATACACTGACTACTGAAATCAGGTTGGGTAACTTTTTTTTTTTTGTACAGGTGATTGAACCCAGGAATGCTGAGCTACATCTCCAGCCCTTTATAAATACAGACGTAGATATAGGTATAGGAATAGGTATAGATATATAGGAACAGGTTCTTGATATGTTACCTAAGATCTAACTATGTACATTGCTGAGGCTGGCCTTGAAGTTGTGATACTCTTTCCTCAGTATCCCAAGTCACTGGGATTACAGGCATATGCCACCATGCCCAGCAGGTTGGGTAACTTTTTAATGCTGAGATAAACATAAATCAGGTGGATTTTGATATCATTCTTTTTACACTTCATTTTATATAGATATTAGACTATCCAAACAATTATTTTAAACTGAAAAGAACTTGTGACTTTTTTAATTAAATGATCTCCATAGTAAACTGAAAAATGCACTGATATTGGAAGCATTTATATGGCTATTTCACACCCCTTTTATTAAAATGCTTGACTTGTTCATAGATAATTTGGAATAATTTTATAACATAGCTAAAACTGATATAATGTCTAATCTAGTATCCCAAATAATTCTTGAATATTTCTATTCTTAGAATACAGTAATGGAAGAACAGAACTTATGTACTGAATAAAGTAGTTCAAAATAAGTCTAAAATTTAAAAAAAAATATTATCTAGTAGGAAAATTTGAACTCAACTGTCAAATAATTATTGATTAACAAGAAGGATACATGGCCAGGCATGGTGGTGTATACCTGTAATTTAAGAAGCTCTGTAGGCTGAGACAGGAGAATCGAAAGTTCAAAACCAGCCTCAGCAACAGTGAGGCGCTAAGCAACTCAGTGAGACACTGTCTACAAATAAAATGTAAAATAGGGCTGGGGATGTGGCTCAGTGTTCAAGTACCTCTGAGTTCAATCCCCAGTATCAGGAAAAGAAGAAGAAGAAGAAGGAGGAGGAGGAGGAGGAGGAGGAGGACACATGGTTTCATAGACTGTGTTGTATCCTTAATATTACAATGTCTGTGATGATTAAAATGATGAACAGTTTCTGTATCTATCAGTATGACAGGGAATTCAATATTATGTTTAGGCAAAAAAAAAAAAAGGAAGAAAAAGGTAAACACACTAGTTATTGGAAATTCTAATGAAGTAGATTTTACTTTAAATTTTCTCAGAAATGAAAGCTCAAAAAAGCAGAACCAAGAAAAGCAAGCTCAGATTCTGGTATTGATGGACAGTGTGGCACCATCTGCTTAATGTAATTTATTCTACATAATTCAAATATATTCCCTGTGCACATCATATTTTTAATATTCTCTTTGCGGCTATTTAGAGCAAGTATTTTGGCAATCTAGATACTTTCTCATACCTTGATATGACCTAAAAACAATTGTCAGACTACATTTTCTGAATTGGCATTTGGCAAATATAATCATTATAAGCACATAAGTTATGTACATTTTCTAATTTCAGATAAAACAATAAAACATCATTAAAATGATTTTTGAATAGAGTTTTTCATGATATTTTAATATTAAAAATGTTTTGAGATTACATTATTATTTTGAGGAAATTATTCACTGTAATACACTGTAATGCCCTTATGCAATAGAAAATTCTAATTGATAGAATGTCAAGTGACAAAGTGTAAACTTTTTTTTTAAAGAGAGAGAAATTTTTTTAATATTTATTATTATTATTATTATTATTATTATTATTATTTTAGTTTTTGGTGGACACAACATCTTTATTTTATTTTTATGTGGTGCTGAGGATCGAACCCAGCACCTCGGGCATGCCAGGCGAGCATGTTACCGCTTCAGTCACATCCCCAGCCCACAAAGTCTAAACTTTTTTAAAAATGTCTTGAGTTATTATCTGATAGAGTTAATTACAGTACACCTTGAAGCCTAGTTCATATTTATTAAAAAAAAATGTTGTGCTTTCTTTTCAGCACAAGTTAATGAGTGTTGAGTTTTAGAGAAAGTAACATTAAAATTAAAAAGGATGTTGGGCTGGGGATGTGGCTCAAGCGGTAGCGCGCTCGCCTGGCATGCGAGCGGCCAGGGTTCCATCCTCAGCACCACATACAAACAAAGATGTTGTGTCGGCCAAAAACTGAAAAAATAAATATTAAAATCTCTCTCTCTCTCTGTCTTCTCTCTCACTATCTTCAATGCTGTTAACTTCCAACCCAATTAATTCTGTGCCCAGATTCTGATTTACAACTAAAGCTTGCATCAAGAAAGGGGAGGTGGAGAGTTTAGTTTACTCTCTTTTTTCTGGCTATATTCATTCTTACTTGGTAGATTCCCTGGTGCAAATCTCAATTTCAGGATTGAGTCCGTGGAGAAACACAGGGAGAGTTGGGTATAATGAACTGAATTTAACACAGGTATACTACTGTAAGCTAGTGTTGGAGTCCTCCTTGGTAGAATGTCCAATACTGGCTTTTTTCACTTACAAAGTCTCTCTCTCTCTCTCTCTCTCTCTCTCTCTCTCTCTCTCTCTCTCTCTCTCTCTCTCTCTCTCTCTCTCTCTTTCTCCTCCCATATAGTAAGATATTCCTTTGAAGTTCTCCAGTTTCAGATAGAACCTTATCCATGATGATGTCAGCACTTTGCAGAGGGCATCCACCTTCAATTAAAAATGTTTTGTTTAAACACGTTATTATTCCTTAATATACTACTTTGCAAATCCTATTTTGAACTCTGGTGCAGGGCACCAATAATTGCACCATAAACACTGACCGTAATTCTGCCCATTCACGAGGATGTTTTAGATCCACATTGTGAGTTCAAATCTTAATCACCAGAAACTCAAATTTTTGTTCAAGTATGCTCTGAAAGAGAAAGATTTTACACAAAACTTTGGTAAATTACTGAATATAACCTCTCTCCTGACTTGAAATTTTAAAGCAAGTCAATTAACATTCCCATTATTCTCCCAACTCCAGAAGACACATACCAATGTCTCAAAAGGCTTCGGAGTTTCATCTTCCCAAACACTTATGACAAGATTTAAGGAGAGAGGAAAACCCCATACTCATGAAATCCTGAAAGATTTGTAGAGGAAGCACCATAGAACACTGACGAATCATTTCTAAGAAATTCTTACTCCTAGAAGCTTAAACTTGAACTAGAGAATTAGAGTGGATAAGCTAGGATTACTATTTTCATAGTGCCACAACAAATTCTGTTTAGAATTGACTACCACTTTTCTCAGCTTTGACTGAGACTATGAAAGGAGAGATATCTACATGCTTTTCTTTATCCCGCTTTGTCCCATTCTTAAATTGTATCAGATTTATAGACATGCTACATTACTTTTCAATTGAAAATCTGATTTAAAAATAAAATACATCTACTAAAATTCTCTGAGAAAGGACAGAAATGGAACAAGATTGTTGAGGACAAAATAACCCAACAAGGTTAATCTTTCAATACGACACATACATGGAGGTCAGTCAAAGAAGGTAAAAAGAGTGAGAAGTATTAGGATTTGGAAGGGAGGTTAAATTATTTGCATCAATAAAGAGTGTCATAGATAATACTTATGTCCTCTCATTTTAGAATAGAAAATACTGACTCTAGGGATTTATAACACTCTGCCTGCTGCATACACAAAGGAGGGTGGCTTATAACCAAGAATGAAATCAGAGTTGAGCACTAGTTAGAATTAAGATGTGAGTAATTATGACAATTTCACTGTAATCAAGTTAGAACTAAATGCATTCTGTAAGCTAAATATTAAAACCACACTAATTGATTTACTACTCTTGGTTATCTTGACATTTTAAATGTATGATGTACCATGGTTTATTGTCTTCCATCAAATCAATAACCATTTATTAAATGTCAATGCTAAGCTTTATCCAAAACTAGACACTAGAGTGAATTAAACTAGGTAATACTTTGGTCAAGGTTACATACCAGAGAGAAAAAAAGCTTTAACATAATTAATTGGAACATATATTATGTGCTAAAATCATAAAACTAAAAATACTTAAAATCTTTAGCAGCAACACTGAATTTAATGTACTTGAATGGTGAAATCATCTATATAAGCAACAGTAAAGTATATTTTCTCTGTTCTCCAAAAATCTTACTTAGTTTTGATGTGCAGTTCCAAATAAACGTGCATCAAGTAGCACACTTTAGTTAAATATTCCAATATGCATTCATAAAAGCATGTGTTTGAAGATGCCAGTGCATAGGAAAGCTCATTCAATAGAAACTAATGGTGTCCAGCAGAGAATAAAGTAACTAATTGAATTTTGTAATGTAGCCAGAAACACGATTTTCAGAGAGTGTGGTATTTGCAAACAAAGTACTTTATTATCTACAATGTTGAGAAAGAGCACCTCAAAGAGGACTTAAATCTTCTTTCACCAAAGTGCTTTCTTTACAACTGCTAATGGAGAACAGATACACTCTAGTGCTTTTGATATAAATATTTTGAGTGACAATTTTTCCTTTCAGCTTTATCCTTATATTTAACACACAAGTTATTTTTGAATTACAATGAGAGTCAATGAGAAAGTAGAATATCTTACATTATTATAAGTTTTATAGATACTTCATAGATAGGAGGGAGCTGGTGATCAAGACTCCATCTAGATTCTACATTTCTCATGTAACATTGGGAAAATCTCTTATTCTGCCCATAAATTTTTACTTTTTATTAAATAGAAATACTTACATATGTACTTACATTATTTAAAAGCAAAACAAACAAGAACAAATAAAGGTGATACTTTATCATATCTATCTTATACTAACTACCTTAATAATAGATCATTATGCATATAATTTCTACAGTCTATAGAAATGTATAATGTCTACATTCATTTGCTACATTCAAGTAACTGTGGATAGAGTAAGATTTTACTTTGTTTGCAAGTTAATGAATTAGCCTGCCACAGTTTCATAGGTGATGACAGCACACACAAGACTCTGGATCAAAGACAAAGAATAATCTATTAATCACAGAAGTATGGTCCAGAATACCCATATATTTTTATTTTACACCAGGTTCCTAATCTCTAACTCAGTGATTTGAGAAGCATCAGATATTACCTGAACATGCAAAATGAAGTGTGTTGTATTGCAGGATAAAATCACTGAATTTATGGAAAAGAAAAATGTGTAATGGCAATCAGATATTTGCCCCTTGTTCCAGAAGGAGCTCCTATGTTTTCTAAGGGTGTTTGTTATATAAACACTATTTAAAATATAATTCAAGAAGACAATTGGTCTTTCTTTGCAAATGTGCGGAAGTTAAAGATACTTGTGGAGAATCTTCTCTCAATACTATATTCATGTGACAATGTGCTTTTTAAAAATATAGAATCACACAATCTGTGTAAAGGATAACATGCAAACTTCTCATGTGAAATGATAGCAACAAGAAAAAAAGCTTAAGAATAATCTATTCAAATGAATTACTTACAATTTCATTATTTTCTTCCAGAAAATCAAGGATTTGATTTGGAATATCATGTGTAAACACAAGTCAATATAAAAATATGAACCTAAAATGAAATTTAATAAAACATTTTAGAACATAAAATGGAACAATATTTTAAAAGAATAGCATAAAAAGATTAAATAAGATTTATTCCAATAATAAAAAGTTGGCAAAATATTATTATTTATTTAATTTTAACTCAATAAATATTTAATTAGCTCAACTGTATGCAAACATGGTAATAAATATGTATAGAATGGAAAATGAAAAAGTAACAATGTTTTAATCTTAGTATATTAAGGCTCTTAGAAACATGTTGTAAGGGTCCCTGAACCAGGTTCTTGAAAATCCCACTCTTGCCCTAAGTGAGGTCATGCCCACAATATGAGGCCATGAGTCATATTTTTTAACAAAGCAAACTTTTTTATATGTCCATATCTCCCTATTAAATTATACTGTAACCTCTTTAATGGCCTTCTTCAGAATAATCTGTTTTAGAGTAGAACCATTCTACCTCTAGTCCTGGAGGTGATAAAGTTGGGTTATCCTTTGTTGGAGGCAAATACCTTATTTAAAGCCAAGGGCTGGGGTATTGAAATGCAGTTACATACAGACCATGATGATGATTTGGGATATAAGTAGGCATGGGAAAAGGGAAATAGACCATGACATTGTCCCCAGGGACTGGTTCTCCCATTTATATTAAAGTCTGGTATAACATTCAAAGAAACTGTAATTGTTACTTCACATTTGTCCTTTCAGTTAATTATCTAAACATGGCTATTTGTTTAGAAGCTGGGAAACAGTTTGTTTAATAGATGGTTAGCTTGATTTATGACTTTTAGATATTTACTCATATGTTATTGGTATTTGTATTTATACACCAGACCTAGGCACCTCCACTGTTCAGAGATATTCTGCCCAAATAATTAAAATCTATAGGTGAAAATATACACAAACAATCAACAACAAAATACAAGAAAGAAAGCAATAGCTCTATTGATGAATCCATTGAACTGTGTTAGGGGTTGTATAGGAGTTGAATGGCAGCCAAGAGAGGGACATATATCCATATGGTCACATATCTACACCCATAGCTATCTATCTCTACACATTCAATATATATATCATTTAAAACAAAATTTTTATTTAAAATAATATAAATAAAAAATAACAATGCACCTTATAAAGGATGAAAATATTTCAAAATATATTAGCTAAAGAAATTCTGAGCACATCTAGTGTCGTAATTTAAATACAAATAAGTTAAAAATATTTTATATAAAAGTAAGGAATTTGTGTGCACTTGTACATACACACTTATAAAACAGTATAGTGCTCAAGTAATTTTCAAAATGATTTCTATTTATTAATTCGCTGAATTATCATGAATATAAAATGAAAGGGATAATTTATTGACTTCCATTTTATAGAACAGGAAATTCATAGCAAGAAAGATTATTTAGATGGATGAGATCACATAGCTAGGAAGCAGTAGAGCAGGAAGTGACCTCAGGCAACTACCTTTTTCCTAACTACTATGGATCTTGTTTTATCTTATATGTTCTACGTTATGTATTTGTTGTTCCATAGAAAATACCAGAAAATTTCATTATATCCTCTTTTTTTCTTCTTTGCATTCAATGTTAGAATATTATAAAATTTTTGTTTATTCAGTCATTAGCAAGCATTTTATGAGGACTTCTATAAATGAGGCACAATGCCTGATCTTGAGGCATGTATAGTCCAACAGTGGAGTCATCCATATAGCCATATTGTTATGGCATGGGAAAAATGTTATAACAGAGAAAGGCACAACATGTTGTAGTAAAAAAAATAGCATTATTTAGTATAAGAGTCTACATTGTGCTTCAATAATAATCATCATCAAATTTTGATGGCTTAACAGGACAAAATGATTTTTTTCTCACTAAAACCAGTGTCAGGAATTTAGTAACCAAAGGTCCCTTAAAATTACACAATTACTGTGATGGGGAAAAATCTTAAAACCTATGATCAGAAATAATACATGTTACATACATTTACAGTTGTAAGTATATGAAGTAAGGAACAAAATGATACATAAATGTGGAAAAAAATAATCCAAATGATGACTACATGAACATAAAAAAGAGAAACTGACTCTGCCTTTTGAGGTCACTAATAATACACTAATTGTTGATACACTCTAATCATTTGAAGAGTCAGTTGAAAACTAAATTAAAGGGACTACTTTGCCCACATCCATCTGTATTTCTTTAGGCATTCAAATGAAAAACACACAATCCCATATATTCACTTACTATGTCAAACAAATGGAAGCAATATTTGTGTGTTTTCATGAAATACAGTTTATCTCACAAGTAGTATATAGTATTCACTGTCATATTTAATTAGATCCTTGTAAAATTAAATTTTCCCTTAAATAGACATTTAATTAGTGAGGAAACCAAATGGTACAAAATGACATTTGATAAACCTAAGACAGAATCTAATATGAAAAATTGAGGGTCTGATAATGTAGGTCAGTGGTAGAAAATTTACCTAGCATACAAGAAGCCCTGCGTTGTTCATTCTCTGTCACTGAAAACACATACACACACACACACAAAAAAAAATCACAAATATTACTCTATTATAAAAATGTGATTGATTTTGGTTTTGGTTCAAATTTGTGGTACTGGTGATTAAACCAAGGATGCCCTGCTATTGAGCTACTTCCCCAATCCTTTCTTATTTTATTTTGAGACAGGATCTCACTAAATTGCCTAGGCAGGCCTCAAACTTGTGATCTTTCTGTGTCACCCACCAAACTAGCTTGGATTACAGGCCTGCATCACTGTGTTTAGTACTGGATGTTTTTATCAGGTGATCATTAGGGGTAATTAAATAAACATCCATACTGATTTCTATATTGCATGGTTTGAGAAGGATGTAATTTATAAGACAGAGTGGATAGAAAACAAGAAAATAAACAATAATAATAGGCTATGGAAGTAAGAAAATTAGAAAGTGAGTTTGTCGCATTGATCACATTGGATAGATCATCTTTAAAAATAGGTGGAATGTTATTAGAATACAACTATGTCAAACTATTTTTTTGCTGTTATTTCAAGTGACAGAAACTGGAAAATCAAAATCAAGTTAAAGTGACGTTTCAATGAATGCCTCTCTCTCTCTCTCTCTCTCTCTCTCTCTCTCTCTCTCTCTCTCTCTCTCCCCGCCCCTCAAACTCCCTCTCTTTCTCTTCCTCACATTCTCTCTTCTCTTTCTCTCTCTCTCTTCATCTTTTTGTTCTCTTGACCAGCCTTTTGACTTTATCTGCTCCCCATATTGCTGTACTGAGTACATCTTGAACTGCAGGCTTCACTGCTTCCCAGACCCAATGATTCCAGAGCAAACCATGACTATTTTCATCCAACAGTCAGATTAATCTTAGGACCCTGCAGAAGTCTTTGTGCCCACATGCATAGCTAGAGAATCAGCATACCTATAAACACAAGAAATTGGAGAGTGGTTCTTGACCCTCATATTGGAGGTTTTCTTTACAGAAAAAATGAGAAAGAAACCTGAGCAAACACTAAATAACAAGCAAGGAAACCACAACAACCAAAAAAACACTGGCAATAGCAATGAAACACAAAACAATTTTCTTATATAAAACCATTTATCTCTACATACAGATGAAAAATTACCAAGATATGAATAAATAACAAATCAAAGGGTAAACAAATCAAATAAATTGAAATCAACGTCAATATATTCATGTCATATCAATATATGCTTGTAGCTACAATTTTCCATAGATTAGTCTTTCTACAAAAAGACTTCAAAAATGTACTCTAGTTCCTTTAAGTGCCATACAGTCAAGAAATTCTGAAGAAGAGAATCAGAATAGATTAAAAGGAGTTGTAATATTAGATGAACCACAAAAGTTCTCAAAGATAATCATGAGACTAGTTTAAATTAAAGTATATGTACTTTGATATATGTATATATATAAAGTATTTTATTCACACTTGCATATTTATGATTGTTTTAAATCTAGTTTCAAAAAGACTGTGCTCTCTGATTTTGTCTTTATGAAAATAACTGCTGCTATATAATTATATTTCTTTTAATACAAATGTTTAAAGAGGAATGTATGAAAAGTCTGGCTATTAATTGAATGTCATAAAATAATGGTATTTTCCTGAAAGCTTCATAGAACACTCATATTTGTAAATTATTTCCACATTATTAACAGTATAGCAGGTATTGAAGCAATTACTTATTTACAGGTGGTTTAGTAACTCAAAAATATTAACTTGTAAAACAACAAGGCATTGTATTTATTGTCATTTTCATTATTTGTGTTACAAAGGGACAAAGTTTGAGGATTTCAAATGAAAATTAAACTAATTATACAGTAGATATGAAATTTTAAGAGCATGGAATAATTTTCTTTAAAAGGAAAAACATTTTAGCATTCACTAATAAATCAAAAACTGTGGGGTTAGCTATATTAAATTTATTTTCTAGTCCAGTTTTCAGGAAAATGTGTGTCCAGAATACATTTGTAAAAATATATATTCCAAACTGAAATGATATTCAATAACAAAACTTTTAATATTAGATTGTAAACTTCTTCCAATTTTTACAGAGCCTACTTAGTACAAAAACTTAATATATTTTGATCGAATTTGCTTAAAGTCAGCTTATCTGCCCTATCTTTTATTAATAAATGATGTCAATTTTCAAATATACCTTGCACATTATATCTAACAAACCCATAACACTTGAGCTGTCATATAAAAGCTTATTTTATGTGTGGAAAAATAAACTATGATTGACTAATTTTTCTGTGCTACATATCTGAAGGATTAGTTTGTTTTGCCTTCCCAAATGAGAATCATCTTTGAAATACAATCCCAGTAAGCTATTGCTATCAATTTTTTCTATCTTAAAATTATTTTTTGGACGGATGATGAATATATTCCCACACCTTCTTCACTTACACTGATATCTCATTTCAAAGCCAGTTTCAGTTTTTGATTAATATGTACTCAAATTGAAGGATATAAATAATTAGTTGAATGTATTGTAATGCAAAATATTGAAATCATTTTCTTTCTTATTTGCTGCTATCCAAGACATTTTTTATGGTCTAAGACTTCTTAGAAAACAGGTTATTCAATTCTAGATTACAGGTTATTCACTGAAATACTACTTAAATCGCTTGATGTTGTTTTGATGATTATGATTTTTTATAATTTCTTCCTTTAATCTGCACATTCTTTGTTGTTCCAATGGTATCTTATTCAGTTATTCAACACTTATTTCAAAACAATGGGAGTTTAATACTTGCTCAAGAGAACATATTAGCTAAAGTACTAGAAGAAATACTTCAAATAGGCAGATGCGGTGAAAAGCTATAGATTACTATCACCAGACATTTGCTCTATCTTGATTTAGATGAATAAGATAGATTTCATGATTATTTTTCATGTCTTAAAGGATAAACATAAACATGTAGGGCCACACAAGTCCAGAAACAAGAGCTTCCTTGCTTTGTCTACAAGAATACAGAAATTTGTCACTGTTTTTGAGAATGGACAAAGATGTTTGTTTTTAACTACTTAAGAGAAAGGTCATCAAAACATTAATCAAACCTAATGCTTCATATAAGATCTTTTTATTTTATTGATTTTTTAAAAAATAAATAATAGCAGAATTTTAGCTCATGGGTCAGAGATTTCAGAGGTTGTAGTCCCTGCTTGTTTGGCCCCATTTCTTCAGGCCTGTGGTGGAAGCTGGTGATAAAAGAGGATGCTCATCTCCTGCCTGGCTGCCTGAAGAATTCTTAACTCTTCCTCTATAGAAGAATCACAAAAGAAACTGCCAAATCATTAGAAATATCAGAGGACCACAAGAAATCAGGCATGTACTCAAAAGTTACTCTGTAAGGCAAACTTTATATATGCAGAAGGGTGTCCTACCAAAGAAAGTCTGGCAAGCAGGCACCTCATATAAGATCTTAAGTACATTGCAATATATCACACAATGATAAAGTACAGACATACTTAGATTTTTAAAAATGATATATATGTGAGTGTCTGTCCTTGAGAATAAGGGACTCAGATACGTTCTTATGTTTCATTGGCATTGCATATATTATCCCATAACAAATAAACTTTCACATTATAATGCTAACTTCCATTTTGGATTTCAGGCAGTACATTTACCTTGCTTCCTCTTATTTAAATCTGGATTGAATTGTGTAATCTTTTTCATTATAAAATGTGCTTCTTCTCTACTATGTCATATTTTCTTCATTTCACTATCAATTGAACAAGGCTAGAATTGTGGCAGGTGATATTCAAAGTGGTAAAATAATGTCTTTGTTTATTAGAAATGCACAAATAAAAATAGGCAGTAACAGTTGAAATAAAGATTATTTCTGAATAATTGCCAGGAATCTTGCTAACAGGAACATATCTTTCATTCTCACTTCTTTTTCTTTCAATTATATATATTTTAAGTGGGAGTGCAACATATGATTTATAATGCATTTGTAATGTTCAAAAAAACCCACAATTTCTTGCAGGTATTTACTTTACTTTTTTAAAGAAGATATTAAATATTTTCATTTATTCATATTTTCCTTGACTCATCTTAGAATTCCAAGCAGTAGTGTAGTAAGCATTGTTTCTATAAGGAATGATTTTTAAACTGATTATTTTAGTAATATTTATGTAATAAAATGAATAATAATTGTCAGAAAAGAGACAATGAAACTCCTTACATTTTACATCATAACAATGCCAATAAAAATAAATATCACTTTCCAGAAAATGAAAATATAATAAATTAATACATGTACTTAATTTCTGTAGTTTTCAAAAATAAAGCTATTATTAAGTGTTGGTCTGTCATACTAAAGTCAAGTACAAAAATAATGAGATAAAGTGATAAGTGTAAGAATAATTTTGAGAAAGATTTCCCCCAAATATCAGGAAATTTAGTACAAACATTCAAGTAGTTCACATACTCATAGAATTGAAGAAATTCAAGTTTTTTTACAATCACTGGACTACAATTGTATACTCCAAATCTAATGTTCAAATTAATGAAAACAGTATGACAGTATGACTGGGATCCAAAAAGAAAAAAAAAAAAAAACCTCTGACCTCAAAAATCTCAAATATTTTTGAAACATTACAAACTTACCCTCCAAGCAAATGTGGATAGCCAAGTACAGTATATGATGATGGTCTGTGTCACCAATCTTTCTTTAATTAATTTTCTCCAAAAATATAAGTTTAGTAAATAAAGAAAATGTGTTAATTTTCAGCTTAACTATATATTAGTAGAGTTTAACTCAGAACCCATTTACAAGTTTAAAAACAAAAGATTTTTTCAACAAAGAATAATTTAACTCTGGTTAGAATCATGAAGATAAAAAGAAAAGCAAATGACATGTAGTCAGTTTTATTATTACTTGGAAGATCTCAAACAATGACTTTCCACAGGTCTATTTGGAACCTAACACTGGATATTGGTAAATTCATAATGTGATGGTATTTAATGTCATTGACACTCAAGAAGAAAGTTATAATGTTAAATTTTTTAAAAATAGGAATTCAATAAGAACTTCAAGGGTGATAAGTAAGGTTACTTTTTGAAAAATGTTCTTACTTTATGACCAGAAGGAAAAATTTTGATAATTTGTAAGAAATGTTTAAATAGATGAAATTAATGTGGTATGAAAACACATTAAATGTGTGGCACATCTTTTACCATTTCTTTCCTCTATCTCATCCTAGACGGTTAGCGATAAAAACTGAATCCACTCTAAAATTTTATTTCCATGGCTTTCATTATTTTCTCCCAATATACATTAATAGCTGCTGTTATTTGTCAACAAAATTAAGATCTAAGAAAAAACACCATAGTTGTAATCCTTTAACACAATAAAATCTTACTTAAATTTAGTTTTGAAAATCTAACTCATGTAGAACATCCTCTGATTGCAAAGGTTAGTGAGAATTAATTTTCAAACACTTTTCACAAATGAAGTAGACTAAAGGAGCATTGTTCCTGAGAAGCAGATGATTCAGTGCCTTAGTTTATTTCATTCTGAGTAAGGGAACGTGGCCTTTCTAAGCACTGATATCAATGAATTTGAAATGACTCCAAAGTTCAAACATCAGTGAAGCATCACATCGTATGTTCAAATCAGATGACCATTTTCCTAGGCGAATGTCATTTATATTTCAGAAGACATCCATGTCATAATCAAAAATGAATTAGCAGACATGGAAACTTCAAGCACCATTTGTCATCTGGAACTCATGTGCATTAATATGCCTCGTATCTGTGACTCTGAGAAAAGCTAAGTCAATTCCAGAATTACCATAACATTCAAAACTACACAGTAATGCATTTTAAAGTGAATGTATTGAAAATTGAATGCCAGCTGAAAATAAATGATGGTACCTTTTAAAATTAAATTACAAAAGGTTTTTTTTTCTTTGTCTTTGCTCTACTGTCATCCTCAGTTAGCATAGTTGTCAGATTTCTACCACTTATATCCTGTAACAAAGACGGCTTGCAATATAGAATGAAATAAAAAACCACACCTAATTTGACTTAAGTGAATATCTGATAAATATACTTAGTTTATTATGGAGGAAAAATCCAATGCTATTCAATTAATTGACTTGAGTTTTCCATAGAAGATGCTACCCCTAATTGCCCTGGGTTTTATTTTCATCATTATTACTTTCTATGTACAATGACATACAATATTCTCTGAATGCATTTGCAGTGCAATAAGAGACAAAAGGAAAGTAACCACTAATGCAGTAAAATATAAAATATTGAGAAAATTGGTAAACTTTTTTGGTAAAAATGAAGTTATGAGCTATTTATTTTTTGTCCTCCTTAATAAGCTTTAAAATATGAACCCATAAAAATGAATTATGTACTAGGCCTAAAAGCAAATATAAATCAAATAAAAAGCAGCTGAGATGTGTTTTGCCAATAGATAACTCTCTTTGGATGTGGTTATGTGTACTGTAACACAGAACCCTGTACTAGAACACATGAATCATTCTAATTATGAGAAAAAAAATTGCAAAGCACAACAAAATCCTAACCATCAGATACTATTAACTAAAACAAATTCACAAAATTTCACCATTTCTACTAACTAAAGGATAATGTTCAAGTTTTCAAAAGTAATAATGTAGTAACTATTTTTCTTATCTCAAAACACTTTATTATAGCATGTCAGTCATGGAACAGCATTATATTACACATATATACATATATATGGTTTTATACATGCAGACATATATAGTTACAGTGGGGAAGATACAATTTTATTGAATATATCTTGACAATAACCACATCTTAATTTTATTTTATTTCTCTTATACAGAAAAGATAAACATACATTTTGAATTCGTGCTGGTGATTATGTTTGTAGTGTGACTAAAATGTTCCATATGAATTAATAGCAGACTGTAAGAGATGGCCTTTATTATCATGGTGTCTATCATTTAGAGAACACGTTTTTTGTTTCTGGCACATAAAAACATCATTGATATATCAATAAAGGTTGCATACTGAAAAAAAGATAAATAAAATGTGCTATGTACATATGGGTGTGTATCATAGCAGTCACCAAAACAACAACAACAAACTTGCCATTTGCAATATCAATTAATCTGGAGGGCAATATGCTAAGTGAAATTAGCCAGACAGAGAAAGGCAAATTATGTACAATCTCACTTAGATATGAAATCTAAAATAGTCAAACTCCCAAAGGAAGAATATAACACAGTGGTTCACAAAAGTGAGAGGGTAAAGATGAAGTGAAAGAAATGAGGTGATATTAGTTAAAGGGTACCAAATGGTAGTTATAAGATGAATGATTTCTAAGGATGCAATGGTGGCTACAGTTAATAATATTTTATAGCATATTTTAAATATACTAAATATTTAGGTCCTAAGTGTTCTTAAAACTAGTAACTGTTTGAAAAAATTATTTAGTTAATTAAGTTGATTGTTTTAATAATTTCACAATCTATAGGAACATCACATTGTCATGATGTACATTTTAATTCATTGGTTAATATTGTCTGGTTAAGCTGGGGGAAAATGTGTAAAACTTAAGGGAGCTTTGATAATCCTGCAGTTTCTCTCACTGAACAGTAAAATGTGAGGAAATAACACTAAGATTAAAAAATCTTCAATCATTAACAATAGATTTTAATGGCTTAGGTTATAAGAATACAAATGATTTTTAACAATACACCACCAAGATTGAGCTAAAGAGAAATCACAAATATTAAATACGTTAATAAATACATGTAGACTATAACATTATACCATTTGTTGTTATATATAATATGAATCAACAATTACAAAGAAAGTATTAAACAAATGATTTTTTGCAATAGTGCTCTATTAGTAACCACCAACAAAAATAATTTCAATAAATGTATTTTGAAATAAAAATGTCCTCACTAATTATAGGTTAACAGAAAATGATAATGCATCTCCATACCGTTTTCCAGAGTAGTTACACTAATTTACAGTCCCATTAACAATGTATGAGTGTAATTTTCCTCACATCCTTGCCAGAATGATTGTTAGGTATGTTGAATATATTTTCATGCATTTCTTGGTCATTTGTATTTCTTTTTTTGAGAAGTGTCTGTTTAGTTATTTTGCTCATTTATTCATTGGTCTTGGTGTTAAGGTTTTTAGTTCTTTATATATCCTGGATATTAAACCCCTGTTGGGGTAAAGCAAGCAAAGATATCTCATTCCATAACTCTCTCTTCATGCTTTTTGTTTGTTTGTTTGTTTTTGCTTTAGTTTTTGTTTTTTGCTATGCAGAAGATTTTTAATTTGTTGCTGCCCCACTATTGACTCATGGTTTTATTTCTTCAACTTTAGAGGAAATATTAAGGAAGTCAGTGCCTATGCCATCATAATGGAGTGCTGAGCCTAGATTTTCTTAGCATTTGCAAAGTTTCTGGTATAATTCCTATGTGTTTAATGCACTTTGAGTTGACTTTTATGCAAGCTAAAAGTTATGGATCTAGTTTGATTCTTTTGCATATGAATATTTACTTTTCCCAGCACCACTGTATGTTAAAAGGCTTTTTTCTCTAATGTGTATTTTTGACACATTTGTTAAGTATCAGATGGATGTAAGTATTTAGGCTTGTCTTTGTGTCTTCTATTTTATTTCATTGTTCTTCATGTCTGTTTTGATGCTGTTTTGGTTACTACAGCATTGTAGTATAATTTGAGGTCAGATGTTCCAATGCCTCCTGCATCTTGCCTCTTCTTGCTCAGGATT
Source organism: Urocitellus parryii (assembly GCF_045843805.1). Taxonomy (NCBI): domain Eukaryota; kingdom Metazoa; phylum Chordata; class Mammalia; order Rodentia; family Sciuridae; genus Urocitellus; species Urocitellus parryii. The sequence goes on from NC_135533.1 coordinate 35,842,688, forward strand.
GCTTTGGATATTTCTGTTCATTAATTCTCCAAATGAATTTTAAAACTGTCAAAAGTATGGCATTTAATGATAAGTGGTTGGAACTGGAGAGCATCATATGTTCTAGTCAGCTTTTCCACTTCTGTAACTTAATGGCCCAGCCAGAACAACTGTAGAGGAGGAATAGTTTATTTGAAGTCTTATTGTTTATTGTTTCAGAGGTCTTATTCTGTAGAAGGCTGGCTCCATTTCTCAGGGCTCAAAGTGAAACAGGACATCATGGTGGAAGAGTGTGGCAGAGGGAAGCAGCTCACATTGTGATCAGAAAGCAGAGAGAGACTCCACTTTCCAGATATAAAATATCTACCTCAAACCCCCACCCCCAGTTCCCACCTCCTCCAACCATACCCTACCACTTCAGATACCACTTAGTTAATTCATGTTAAGGGATTTAATCACTGATTGCTTAAGACTATAGTCCAATCATTTCTCCTCCAAATCTTTTTGCATTTTCTCACAGTTTAGCTTTTGGGGGATACTTCACATCCAAACTTAACATCATGCTAAGTGAAGTAATTTAGACTCAATCAAGTGTCTAATGTTTTCACTTGCATGCACAAGTAAGAACAAAATAAGAAAAAGGAGCTGCAGTGGGGATAAGTGGAGTTCCATGAAAGTAGAAGGGATGTGAATAAAGTGGAGAAAGGGGTCAGAAGGAGGTGGGCAGGCATGGGAAAAGGGAAGAATTACAGCATGAAATTGACCAAATTATCCTATGTACATGCATAGATATACCACAGTGAAATTCACCTTTATGTATAGCCATAAAGCATCAAAATTAAGAGTTATAAATAAATAGAAGGAACCCAGTTGAGAAAAGAAAGGGGAACTGAAGAAGGAGAAGAAAAAGGAAAGGGGAAGGATTGGGAACTAAAGTGGAACAACTTACATTCCATGCATGCATGTATGATTATGTCAAAATGAACTTTAATAGTATTTATAACAATAGTATATTAATTAAAATATCGAAAAAGGAAAGTGACAATGAAAATATTTGTGAGAATTTTAAATTGTTTATGTATGTAAATGAACATTACAATTGAAGGATTTTTAAAAACAATAGGTAAATTTAAGCATTGAATATGTATTAAACTGAAAAATAAAAAGATTAATATATAATGTGCTAAACTTTTGCTTAATGATAGAAATATGCCATCAGAATAAAATTAGAGTGGGAAGACAGTAAGTAAGCACTAACTAACATGATTACAATGCTAAAGTGTATATCTAAAAGATTCTTACTCACTTTACGATCTTAATTAAGTTAAATATTTAAATAAAAATGAGTAGTTTATTTAAAAAAATCTTACGATTTTTATGTCCATATCTTCAATATTAAATTTCTGAAATATAGAAAAATAATATAAAAATATAGAGAAATAATCAAAACAATATAGAAGACAGCCAGAATTCAGAGCAAATGTACATAAAATAAGACTATAATTTTCAAGAAAGAAAATGTCATAATATTTTAACATATATGCACTTTCAAACTATTTAAAAAATATTAATTTAACATTTTATCCTTACATTATTACAAAGCTCTTTACTCCATACCATGTGAGTTTTGGGTATTTCCAAGCTTCAAGAACTGGGAGAAATAAATGTTTAAACAACCAGTCTAGTGTAATTTGTGACAGTAGCCCAAACTGACTAAGGCAGCATTTGTATAATGTAGGTGATAATCACACAGTTACCTTACAAAAATTTCTAGAAGTTTAATGTGGTGGAAGAAAACTTAATACAAAGTTTATTGCCTATATTTATGACAGATGTGCCTCAATAGATGTGTACAGACAGACATATAAGGATATTTATAGCTGTTAATAACCATAACAAATATCAAATGCCATGAAAATCTATTTGTATCATACTTTTATAAACTTCAAAGGTTTTAATAGAATTATTGCTTAAAGATTAGTACAGTTAACTTAATTTTCAGTGTTACCCTTGACCGATATCTCAGATGACAAGGATGTTTGAAGTATATCACAAGATGTGGGTTATCACCAGACACTGTCCCCAAATTATCCTCATGTCTCTGCACTTGTATTTTATATCTAAGGAGTATAACTCTTACTTACAACACAAGGAGAAAACTTCAGAAGACAAGTTCATTTTTTTCAATCAATGATGCCATTTATGTGGAAAAGCAGTATTTTTTTCAAGTTGTTTTAAACAATTAGTGACATTATTATTTATGATCAGGCATTTTACACTTCAGAGTGCATGACATGTCTGAGAGTAATGGGGTTCCGGCTTTGAGGGGATTCTAATTCATCATCCCTTAATTGCTTGCTTGGAGCAAAGTCAAACCAATTCCCTTCTTGCCTGACCAAAGCAGCACTCCTTTTGGCCTTGAACACCTGACTCTTGTTTCTCTGTATAACAAAACTCATGTCAATTTGAGAAACACTTACCATAAAAAGAAGGTGAAGAAATAAAATATGTTCAAATGATTTTTATTAATGTCATTGGCACCACCATTTTCCTGGTTGTAAGGTATTACAGAATTCAACTCATAGTGTCCTCAGATATCCTTAGAGCCTGCCCCCAGAACTCAAATAAGGATTAACTTTAGCCTGAAGTCACATTAAAGCAAGGAAAAGCAGAATAGAGTACTTAGGAAAATATTTGCTCCATGAAAAAAAATTCCATAAATTTAAACTCTACTACATTTTTATATAGATCCAATAACTGACTTTTGTGCATTAGAAGAAAGTATGTTTTTTATTTGTTTGCTTTTTGTTCATTTATGTGGTGGTCCTGAAAAATTTTATTTTTAACCAAAATATAATTTTTGGAAAATTCAAGTAATAAAATATGAAATATACTATTATAGAAAATAAGTTCAAGAAATTGTTGGCATAACTCTCCTCACCGAAGTTGATTCTCTTATAATATCTGTCTTCTCTACTCTCTTCTCCCAGTTGCCCTTTCTTTCTGTGATCATAGGCCTGTTGAAATATGGGATTTCATTGACATTCCACAGTTCTAGGACCCCCACACTTGCAATATATCAGTTAGATCAAAAGTTCTAAGTTTAGCAGGACCTCTCACATCAAGATTTTCAGTGTTATGTTACCACTGTGTAATACCATTTTCTCAGATTTTTTGCCTTTTGGAAGGTACTTTAGGTTTTTGTTTTGTTTTGTTTTGTTTTTTAAAGAGAGAATGAGAGAGGAGAGAGAGAGAGAGAGAGAGAGAGAGAGAGAGAGAGAGAGAGAGAGAGAATTTTTTTTTTATTTTTTTATTTTCTAGTTCTCGGCAGACACAACATCTTTGTTGGTATGTGGTGCTGAGAATGGAACCCGGGACACATGAATGCCAGGCAAGCGAGCTACCGCTTGAGCCACATCCCCAGCCCCACTTTAGGTTTATTCAGGTCAAATTATTTCGGTCTCAGCATCTAGATTTTTGCATTTCCATAAATAAGCCATTGTAAAAAAGTTATTCATTTATTAATGATTTATAAATTATATATTTATATTGTTATTATCTGGAAAAGGACTATGTTAATGTCCATCAAATCATGATATAAATCACTTAGCTAATCTATACTGACATTGAGACTTATTTTGAGGCTCAGTTCACAAGCTCTGATATTGCATCAATGTTTTGCCATATAGCAACACAAAAGAATGAACACCCCCCAAAATAGGGAATTATTATTATTACACCAGGTCTACTCTTCATATGGGTCTCATTGCATTTACTGACCCTAGAACAATAGCTTATTAATACTGAGACCAGCAAATTATGCCCTTTGGCAAAATATAGCTTGAGGCCTATTTTAACACAGTCTGTAAAATATAATTTTTCTCCATGTGAATGGTAGTATACAGAAAGAAAACAAAAACAACAACAACAAATAAAATAGAAGATAATACAGAGAACTTAAGTGGCTCCAAAGGCTGTAACTTTGTTTCTGGTCCCTTAAAAAAAAAAAGTCTACTATTGTTTGCATTAAGATATGATGGGATTCAAAACAGGTGCACTGGCACCTCAGGCGGATGAAACAGAAAGATTGCAAGTTCAAAGCCAGCCTCAGCAGCTCACTAGGACCCCGTCTCAAAATAAAAATAAAAAGGGCTGGAGATGTGGCTCAGGGGTTAAGTATCCCTGTGTCCAATCCCCAGTATCCGCCCCCCTCACCAAAAAACAAAAACAGAAACAAAAAGACAACACAAGAAATAATGAGATTCAAAACAAAAACAAAAATAAAAAAGCAATGGTTTTATACAGAAGACTTTTAGACAAGAAAATATTCTTGATGTTACAAAAGCCATTAAAAACTATTATAAACACACATCCATGCACAAACCACTGAATAAACACATTATATCACTTGCATATATAAGTATAAAATGCATCTGTTGGAGTGCCTTCTAGTACTTATTGTTAAAATGCAATATTGATCATTCTCTATTATCAGAACTTGACTTCCGACTAAGGGACACAGGTGAATCACATGTTGATTACTTCTAAATAAATCAATACATGCTTTAAATATGTTTGAGAAATTTGGCTGATGAATACTTTGCTCTTCAGAATATGATTTTTTATTAGTTGCTCAAAACATTACAATGATCTTGACATATCATATATCATACATTCGATTCAAATATTCAAATGGGGTATTGGGGTATGAATTCTTATTTTTCCCACGTGTACAGATTGCAGGATCACATTGGTTATACAGTCACGTTTATACATACTGCCATACTAGTGTCTGTTGTATTCTGCTGCCCTTCCTATCAATATGCCTGTAAGTTTTCTTTTAATATACATGGAAATTATTCTTAATAATAATATGTCTGGATGATTGTGGCAATAACCCCATAAAAGATAGGCAAATTGGAATAAATCAGTGAGACCAGAAAAGTAATTTGTTTAAATAAAGTAAAATTCAAAGATTACTTAGTAAACATTACATTCATATAGTAGCTCTGTAATTCCTAAAATTAAGAAATGCTATCACTTCAATATAAAATTATATTTCTAACTTATAGTTAATCATGTATTCTGTTCTATTTTAGAGTCATCAAATTTGGCAGGAAAATGCATACACTGCATCTTGTAACACAGATGGTAAGGGCTACCAGTCTGCAGAGGAGACCCAAGATCATTGAACCCTCCTTATATGGACCTTTTTAGCAGCATGTTCTATTATTAGTTCTATTGATACCAGTGTTATTAATACTTGAATGTCAGTTATGTTTAAGTGGACCATTCAAGTGTTCACATAGCTTAATGTTAGCTTATCATCAGAACAACTCTATCAAGTAAGTACTCTAAAAACAGATTATGTAAATCAGAAAAACACATTTTTGTTTGCTTGTTTGTTTGTAAAAGGCCAAATTATATCTTTCACTTTGTGGGCCACATGTCCTCTGTTGTTTCTATTCAATCCTTTTGTGTTGAAGGTTGCTGAGTTTAGCAAAATAATAATAATAATAATAGTAACTATTATTATTATTATTATTATTATTATTATTATTATTATTATTAACAGAGAGAGTAGAGTCCACATGCTGTATTTGGCTCTGATGTTTATGCGAATCCTACTATACATCATAGAAATGGGTGTAGCTAATTCTACATTCTGTAGATATGTAAAATGTAACAAGAAGAGGTGACCCACTTTTGATTAATTTTCTCTATTCTTAGTTGTCAAATTAAAATGAAAACCCCCTATAAAATTTTCTCCATACACACATAATTTTAAATCACAAAGACAATTCATTTTCTCCTCAAAATAGGTTGGTAGCAACCTTTTGGGAATCAGTGAGAAAAGGTATAAAATTATGAGCAGCAGTGAGAAAAGAAAAAGAAGAAGAAAAGAAGTACTGTTATAAGCATTGTTGATAAGGGAAGGAAATGGGCAAAAAGATTCATGGAAACAAGATGATAAAAGCAGGTGCTATGTGAAGGGAAAGTCAATCCAGGCATACTGGTCACAAAGATTAGCACACAAGAAGCCTCACATCAGAGTTCAGTTATAATCAGAAGGGAAATCACAGTATGGCACTTACCCTAAGCATATTAACATATTTAATTGATAAAATGTGTTTTATATAGGAAAATTTTAATCTCAATGATTTTTGTAGGTATTGTGTTTCATCAGATGGACTATCATCTGAATAACAAAAACTCGAACATGAAATTGAATGGCACTGTGGGAAATGAACACTGAGCTCAGCATGTTGCATGCTCCCTGTCTCATGTCTTCCTGAAGATTTTGGCTGAAAGAAAGCCACAATAAAATCAATAAAATTAGTGACTCAGTCATCCTTGTCATCCTTTTTTCAAGGTGTAACAAATACCTTCAGGATGCTTTTTAATTGGTCCACTTATTTACTTTATTCTGTTTTCCCGGAATATCCCAGCAGATAGTCCCCAATCATATTTAAAATGCATTTGAAGATATGCTATCAAATGGCACCCACAAGTATTCATACTCTGAGGCAACCCACTGAAAACATTTGCTTCCTTTTAATGCCACAGTCTTGTTTTTGCCCAATGTGTGGTTCCATATGATTGTGAAATGAAATTCTGAACTTCCTCCAATACCAACCCCACACCAGTTAGGACTGGCATGGAGTCTGACTTATCACCTTTATGTAGAAATTGAAAGAAACCATAAATAAGCCATAGTTTTGATCTATACCTTTTCAAAAATCCTAATGTTCTATAGAATTCAGAAATGTAGTGACTAATTCTGAACCATAAAAATTACTAGATGATAATATAATCAAATGGTTCATTACATTGGTCTTCATGTTTAAATATGAAAGACTGTAGGTTCAATATGATTATTAAGATGTTTATCAATTATTGATACCTCATTTTGTTCAGGGGCCTCCTGAATGATAAATTCCTGGGTCAAAGACATAGGAGACATAGCTGCTTTAAAAAAAATTACTGTTTTCAAGATTCCATGGCTAAACTTTCTACAGATGTCTTGATGTACTTTCACACTTGTATGTATATGTGTGATATTTCTTTGCCAAAGTACAAATGTAGATTAGGTTAACATCATTCTGAACCATTAAAATAGGAGTTCTTCTAAATTTCCCTCAGCTCATTAATCTGCATAATGCTTCCCCATATTACATTTGCCATCTTTTAACTCTGTTATTGACCATGTTTTTTTTTCTAAGTTTTTACTACTTCTTTTATATAAAACAAGGGTAATTCAAAGTTTTTGAATAGGGAATTCATAGTTTTTGAATATTTTCTGATTCAGTAATGCAAAAAAAAAATAATGATTAACACAATAGGTAATTGGAAATTATCTTTCAATTTGGTGTCAAAATTTATACTATTATATTTTCATCCTTAAAATAATACCTAATAATAATCTAATTGAATTCAGAAGTTTTAAGATAGCTACTACAACAACTACCCACGATTTTAATCAGATCTTAATTTAAGTTTTAAGAGCGAGGATGTCTCTCACTTCTACTTTAAAAAGAATCATGGCTGAATGAGGGTTCAAAAATCAGCTATAGAATATGATTTGTGCACTATAAATTCTGCCAGCAAGTTTTGACAGGCAATTTGTTTAGCTTCCACAGTGATAAATTGCTTCAGATAATGGGAGTCATAGCATCCTCACATTAGTTGTTAATAATCAAAGATGATTCGAGGAAGGTGTTGCTATGTGGAAGAGCAAGAAGACTAAAATATTGGATGGGATACTGTCATCCAGTCTTGACTCTTGGAAGAGACTTTATTGTGGTTTTTAATCTTTTTACAAGTCTTCTTAAATATCTTTATTTGTTCTATGTTGCAGATAAAATGCTACATTTCCTTCTATGCTGTCATCAACTGTTGGTCACTACAACAGCCTTGTAGGTCAGGTGTTTTTCATCCATCAGTAACTCCACAGCATCGATGCCCTTCATGCTTGACATGTATTAAGGGTTCTTTCCTTTTTTTTTTTTTTTAATGCTCCTTTTACTGTCATATCCTCTATACCATAAGCTGTTGTGAATTAGCTTTCAATCCTATTTCTGAAGATAGACTAAAAAATTCTGATTTATAATCTAATGTAATTTAGGAAATATTGTTTCAGAGATCCTTTATGTATTATATTTTCATTTGGTGCTTTGGTTTAGAAGAGATCTTTTGTAAATTTTACGGCTTAAGAATGAATTTTAGTTTATGATAAAGGTGAAACAAACTGTGTGGATTGTCCACATACTTGGAGTTGTTGCCTGTCTGCCTCAAAAAAAAAAATTCTTTTACCATTTCTGATAAAGAAAGTCCATTGTTGGGCTCGGCAAGTGGCTCAAGCAGTAGTGTGCTTGCCTGGCATGCGTGCAGCCCAGGTTCGATCCTCAGCACCACATACAAACAAAGATTGTGTCCACCAAAAAAAGAAAAAGTCCATTGGTAATATATTGTCTTAGCTTTTTCTATCTAAATCATGTTTTTGTCTTATTTTTTTTTAAATATATAACTTAATTAAGAATTATAAAATTTTATTATCAAATTTTTTGTTTGTGGTTTGTTTTTCCTTTTAAAGTTTCAATTATCTCACTTCACGAACTTCTAGAATTCATTATTTTTTATGTTAGTTGTTTTTCTTACTCTTATTTTCCTGAATGTAAAGTATATTTCTCTTTTTTCTTTTAAGATTTTTCTTTCAATTTTTATTTTTAGTCTTCAAATTATGATATGGTTGAGTATAGATATTAATATACTTTATCAATGTTTTAACAACTTTTGGACAATGTTATTCCCCTTTGATTTCCAAATATATGCACATTAGGCAATTTGATATTTTTTTCAAAAGTCTCGGAAGTTCTATTGAGTTTTTCTTTTATTATTATTTCTTCTATGTTTTAAATGGAAAAATAATTTTATTTTTATTTATATATGACAGTGGGATGAATTACAATTCTTATTATACATATAGAGCACAATTTTTTATATCTCTGGTTATATACACAGTATATTCACACCAATTCATGTCTTCATACCTGTACTTTGGATTATAATGATCATCACATTTCACCATCATTTATAACCCCATGCCCACTCCCTTCCCCTCCAACCCCTCTGCCACATCTATAGTTCGTCTGTTCCTCCCATGCTCATGCTCCCTATCCCACTATGAATCAGCCTCCTTATATCAAAAAAAAAAAAAAAAAAAACATTCGGCACTTGGTTTTTTGGGGATTGGCTAATTTCATTTAGCATTATCTTCTCTAACTCCATCCATTTACCTGAAAATGCCATAATTTTATTCTCTTTTATTGCTAAGTAATATTCCATTGTGTATGTATGCTGCATTTTTTTATCCATTCATCTATTGAAGGGCAACTAGGTTGGTTCCACAGTTTAGCTATTATGAATTATGCTGCTATAAATATTGATGTGGCTATGTCCCTGTAGTATGCCATTTTTAAGTCCTTTGGGTATAGACTGATGAGAGGGATAGCTGGGTCAAATGTTGGTTCCATTCCCAATTTTCCAAGAAATCTCCATACTGCTTTCCATATTGGCTGCATCAATTTGCAGTCCCACTAGCAGTGTATGAGTGTACCTTTTTCCCCATGTCCTCATCAACATTTATTATTGTTTGTGTGCATAATAGCTGCAATTCTGACTGGAGTAAGATGAAATCTTAGAGTGTTTTTTTTTAATTTCTTACATACATCACAATAGTGGAATGCATTACATTCATAATTATTCATTCACAGCACGATTTTTCGTAAATCTGTATATAAAGTATGTTCACACCAAATTATGCCGGTATACATGAACTCTCATTTTTTTTGCATTACAATTCTTAATACATCTTTATACCACAATTTATCATATCTCTGTTTGTATAATTTTGCTAACTTTATATTGATTGAAATATTGTTAATGTTCTTGAGAAGTTAACACTGAAATATTCAAGGTAAATGTCTTTATCTTACTCTAAAAGAGTTTAGAAAAACACACGTATAGATAGATTGATGGGTCAGTGTGAGACAGAAGATGATAAAGCAAATAAGGCAAAAAATAAACAAATGATCAATCCGAGAAAATAAAAAGTTCTTTACACTGTTCTTTCAACTTTTCTATAAGCTTGAAAATACAACAAAATTAAAACTTAACAAAATAAACATTTTGACTTCTTATCCTCTTCTATACTATCTCTTGATAGGTGTATTTCTTTTTTCACTGTGTCTCCTTAGAGAAATAAGAAACCATTGGTCCTTTCTCGCCTAATAAGGATTATGCTGCTTTGGAACTTTATTCATTAAAACTATTTTCATTGGCAATTCTGATGGATTTTAAAAAGTCTATTGGATATTTTCTCATTGTTGGAGTAGATGGGACAGTCCCTTGCAGCACACTCTATCCTAATATGGGATGGTTAGATTTCTACACACAATCTGCTTAAATTAACTATTAGAATAGATGCCAATGCTTTATCCAACAGACATGTGTCTCTTGTACCTTGTGTTGAAATTCAAACATGTAGCCTCTCTGATTACGACAAGTAATGGCTTTCCATATGGCTGACTTTTAAAATATGTTCATGTATTTCATTAATGAAAAATTTTTAAGCATCTTGACAATGATCCTGAAATAAATGGCCACTCATTTTATTCTTTACACAGTTGTATGATTTTCTTCTATGCTTCCTAAACAACTTGGAAAAAATTTTAAATGATTTTTATCCAAGAGTAAAATTGTCAAATGGTAAGTTTTACATTCTTTTAATATAAACTAAGCAAACAGTTCTGAAACTATTCTTTAGATGTTATCCACAAAATCTTGGCTTCCTAAATAGACAAATTCCCTTAAATTTCCCATAACCAGAGCCTTTCTAAGATCCCCCAAAATATTTCAAAGTACATTTTTTCTCATATAAAATTAATATATCATAGAAGAAAATTTACAAACTTCAAATTAACTTTTATTTCCTCATGATTTTTTAATGATTTCATTGTCTAATTTGCATGTATTTGGAAATGGAGAGGGAGATAACATTGTTGTTTGATAGTTACCAAAAGTTGTTGAAAGTATGTTAACATATACATCCAGGAATCTCAGAGAACTCCAAGAGAATAAAAGTAGAAATGCAATAGCCAATGTGCCAGGCATTGTTAGGCATGAAAAAAATATATCAATGAGTTATATTTTTCCTTATGGGTTTTAAATTACACTAGTGTATATATATATATATATATATATATATATATATATATATATATATATAAATCATATGTTAACATAAAAATGTACAGATGGTAGGGAAAATTTAGGTAATATTTTCAGGTGGCATTTCATCATTTAAGAATTAAATAGTATATACAATTGCATTGGGTGTAGGAGCAGATAAAATTGGTAAGGAAGTTTGGAAAACTGCTGTTTTCCATATCTTAAATTTGATTCATTACATAATTTCATGACTTTTGGAATCAATTCCACATGTTTGTCCTTTTACATTATTTGCAAATTTTCACCACATGTATGGCCTCAGTGGGACTGCAATAGGTCCATGATTGCACACATTTGATGTTTTCCATATAATTGAAATTTCAGCTGTAACTATTACATGGAAGTCTAACATGTTTTATTTATAAAATATCACTTTACAGTAAGACTACTTTTCATATTTCCACAATCACTGCTTGAATGTAGTCATTTATCTGAATTGTTCTTTACACAATACTTTTTAAATTGTGAATCCAGTGGATAACAATTGTACATTGTTATTTTTATATTTCTTTGCTTTTTTCCACCAAATTGTTCATAGAACCATTGTGTAATTGGATGCACAGAAAATGACATCTGTCAAATTTTCTGAATAATCAAGCCCATTCCAAAAAGGAAAAGATATATAAAAGATACTGCCACATTATTTTGTTAGTTAATGAATCATAGAACTTGATCTTGCTTAGCTGCTTTATTTTCTTCTCTTTCTCATCCATCTTCGTAATCAAATTAATGCTACTTTCAGAGAGAGTGATATGGTTGTCCTAGCTTTTAGGGTAGATGCTGGCATATGTCCAAAGACCAATTTGTAAAATAAAGGTAAAGCTTTTCCTGCGAAACCCTCAATGCTAATGTGTATGATGTATAGGCAAGAGTAAGGAGTTAGAGCAGAAAAATATATGGCAACAAATAACATACACTTGGAAAATTCTGGTTTTGCTTTATTAGCAAAGATAAATCTATAAAACATCATCTGGCTGATTTAGTTGGTTAGGGAATTCATTGGATCCCAGAGAAGTTACATTAGGATACTGTCCAGTTCCTCATAATGTATCCATATGCAAGAAATTTAATTAATGTTTTAAATATAGTAAATATTCTAGATTAAGAACTGAGTATCTGGCAAATTTGAAGCTCAGCTGTTTTATACTTTTTTGCTTGAGATACCAAAAAAAAAGTATTGAACTATATAAAACCAAACAATTTACTCCTTAATCTTTTGAATTTGCTGATTTGTTTCACATTTTGAAGAGATCTTGCCAGTCTGAGTGCCTATACACTAGGATGAAGCCCTAAGGATTTGTTTTTTAAAAAATCAATTTTTATGAGATTGAAGCTTAATTAAACACACTGCCATTTGCAACTAAATTCGCTATGCAAAATGTCTTGGCAAAATGCTTATGCTTTTTATTTTCTGATAGTTGTGATTGTTAATAGTGATATTTAGTACAGAGAAAGTCAAAATATATAATGGATATGTCATGAAATTAAATAGTATTGGTCTCGATTGTTAAGATTAATTTTGAAATGATTGATATTTTTAAATAAAGCAAATTTAACTTAGATGTTTCTCATAAAATAAATTTCCTATGTAACAGTTATTACTTGCCAAATTTTTTTTCTGTGATTCTCCTTGTTTCTGAGGTGTCTTTTTGACAATAAAAGTTTCAAGGTCTTAGGGTTCAATGATTATTTGATTCCCTTTTGCTTCCTAGGCTGTAACAAAGTTGAAAAAGAGTTAATTTTTAAATGTCCCCTAGGATAAGATGTAATATCTCTTTTCTGATATTGAGGAACTATCATAATGCTTTCTATGCCTTTCAAATATTCTCAATCTAATGAGAAACAAATTTAGATAAAGAAATAAAAACAGTTCAGATACAGCATTAATTTTCAGGATACATAAAGAACTCAAAAACTTAACACTAGATAAACAAATAACCCAATAAATAAATGGACAAAGGAACTGAACAAACAGAACAAGAAATAAAATAGACCAACAAAGATATGAAAAAATATTCAAAATCTTTAGCAATTAGAAAAATTGCTAAATTACTCTAAGATTTCATCTCACTCCAGTCAGAATGGCAGTTATTAAGAAGATATGTAACAATAAATATTGGTGAATATGTGTGTAAAAAATCATTCATACATTGCTGGTGGGACTGCAAATTAGTACAACCACTATGGGCATTCTAAGAAAACTTGGAATGAAATCAGCATTTGACCCAGCTATCCCACTCCTCAGCGTATACCCCAAGGACTTAAAATCAGCATTCTACACTGAAATAGCCACATCAATCCAGCTCGACTCATAATAGTTAAACTATGGAACCAATCTAGATGCCCTTCAACAGATGAATGGATAAATAAAATGGGTATACATACAAAGTGGCATATGACACAGCCTTAAAGAAAAGTGAAATTATAGCATTTGCCAGGAAATGGACGGAGCTGGAGAATGTCATACTAAGTGAAATAAGCCAATCCCAAAGAACAAAAGGCTGAATGTTTTCCCTGATTTGTGGATGCTAATTCACAAGGGAAGGGGGCTAGGGAAGAACAGAGGTATTTTGGAGTAGACAGAGGGGAATGATGGGAAGGGAGGGGGCTAAAGAGGTAGGGAGAAGAGTAAGATGAATTGAACATCATTACCCTATTTTCATATATCATGACCATTGTAGTTCTACATCATGTACAACCAGAAGAATGAGAAATTATACTACATTTATGTATGATGTGTCAAAGTGCATTCTACTGACATGTATAGCTAATTAGGACAAATTTTGAAAAGGGAAAAAAGAGAAAGTAAAGTTAAAAAAAAGAATGAGTAAAAATAGTTACAAAAAACAGTTCTGGGGATATTATTTCTTCTAAAGAATAAAATAGGAGTCAATGATTAGAATAACTCCAAAAATAATAAGCAAAGACAATGAACAAAATTACTTTGCAAGAATAGCTGTAAGACCTTTTGTGCATGTATAACTACATGACAGGTGTGATCCTACATCATGAAGAATGAGAAGTTATACTCCATTTATGTATGATGTGTCAGAATTCATTCTAATGTCATATATAACTAAATAAAACAAATAAAAAAGATGAAAAGAAAACCTGGGATTGGCATACAACCATGTTATAAGTCTCAGTATATTAATTACTTTATAACAATGAAAGCTAACAAAGCCCTTTGATTACTCAAAAAAAAAAAAAATGCTGGTTAAAATAGCCAGATAATGCCAAAGCAGTTGACATCTGAAATTTTAAATGGAAGGAGCAAGTAGATTTTCAGGAAAGTATTAAACCTCTTGCTAGTCAAGTTGAAATTTTTGAAACTTCAGTGAAGTAGGAGTACATAAAAGAATGCAAAAGACACTCCAAGAGGAAACTCACTACAAGAGAGATTTCTGTTAGGTTTTGTTTGTAGTCATTTTAAAGTTTGAAGATGGGATAGGCTTCTGTATATGTATTGGTTTAATTTGTTTATTTTGACTTGTATTGTATTGTTTAGATTTTTTTCCAACTTTACTGAGGCTTAATCAACAAATGACAATTCTATATGTTCAACGTATATGATGTGATCATTTGATATATATATATATATATATATACACACACACACACACATTATAAAATGATTACCACAATCAGATTAATGAACACACCCATTTTTATACACAGTTAACATTTTGTGTATATATGATAAGTACAATGGTGGTGGGAATATACATTGGTACAGCCATTATAAGTGACTGTTTTTAATTCTGAGTTTTTAATTCCAATGCTAGTCTTTAGTGGGTAAGTGATAGTTTTGAGCATAGCACATGAACGAGGGCAGAAACTAATGACTCCATGGAACACATTGGAGATGCTAGAATATTCTGGTGGCAGCAGATGACTTTTTAAATTCTTATTAGTTATACATGAGAGTAGAATGTATTTTCACATATTATACATATATGGAATACAACTTCTCATTCCTCTGGTTGTGCATGATATAGAATTACATTCATTGTGCAATCATGTATGCACATAGGAGCATAACAGCCAATTAATTTACTATCTTTCCTATTCTCATTCCCTCCTTCCCTCATTCCCTGTTGGCTAATCTATAGTGCTTCTATTTTTCACCATCCCATTCCCTTATTGTGAATTAGCATCTTTGTATCAGAGAGAACATTCAGCATTTGATGTTTTGGGATTGGCTTATTTTACTTAGAAGAGTCTCCAGTTCCATCAACTTAGCAGCAAATGCCATAATTTTATTTCTTTGCAAGGCTGAGTAGTATTCCATTGTATATATACCACTTTTTTTAAAATCAATTCATTTGTTTTTGGGCACCTAGACTGGGTCCATAGTTTAGTTATTGCAAGTTGATGTGCTATAAACATTGATGCATTTGTGTCACTGTAGTATGCTGAATTAAAGTCCTTTGGGTATAAACTGAAGAATGGGATAACAAGGTCAAATGATGATTCCATTTCAAGTTTTCTGAGGAATCACATACTGCTTTTCATAGTGGTAGCAGCAATTTGCCTACCCACCAGCAATGTATAAGTGTACATTTTACACATAATGTCATCAATATTTGTTGTTACTTGTATTCTTGATAATTGCTATTCTGATGAGTGAGACAAAATCTAGGTGTTGTTTTAATATGCATTTATCTAATTGCTAGAGAAGTGGAACAGTTTTTCATATATTTGTTGATGGATCATATTTATTCTTCTGTAAAATTCCTGTTCAATTCCTTTGTGTATTTATTAATTGGGTATTTTTTTGGTGTTAAATTTTTGAGTAATTCTTTATATATCCTGGAGATTAATGCTCTATCTGAGGTGCAGGTGAAAAAGATTTTCTCCCATTCTGTAGATTCTCTTCTCACACTCTAGATTGTTTCCTTTGTTGTGAAAAACTTTTTAGTTTGATTCCTTCCCATTTGTTTATTCTTGATTTTACTTTTTGTGCTTTAGGAGTCTTGTTAAGGAATTCAGTTCCTAAATTGACATGATGTAGATTTGAGCCTGTTTTTTCTTCTATTACGTGCAAGGTCTCTGGTCTAATGCCATAGTCCTTGATCCGCTTTGATTTGAGTTTTGTGTAGGGTGAGAGGTAGAGGTTTAATTTTGCTACATGTGGATTTGCAATTTTCCCAGCACCATTTGTTGAAGAGGCAATCTTTACTCCAATGTATGTTTTAGGTGCCTTTGTCTAGTTTAAGCTAACTGTATTATGTGGATTAGTCTCTGTGTTTTGTCTTCTTTAGCATTGGCCTACATGTCTGTCTTGGTGCCAATATCATGCTGTTTTTGTTAGTAGAGTTTGGCTCTGTAGTATAGTTTAGCTCTGTAGTATAATGTGAGGTTTGGTATTGTGATGCCTCCTGCTTCACTTTTCTTGTTAAGGATTGCTTTAGCTATTCCGGGTTTCTTATTTTTCCAAATTAATTTCATGATTGCTTTTTCTACTTCTATGAAGAATGTCATTAGTATTTTAATAGGATTTGCATTGAATCTATATAGTGTTTTGGGTAGTATAGCCATTTTGACAATGATATTTTTATATGCCACCAGAAAGAAAAGACCAGTATTGAGGCTCTTTTTAACCCTAACTTACTATAGCACTGAGTTGGACAAGTCTTAATTTTGACAACAATGGACAGGTAAATGAGAAAGCATATCATATAACTGTTCATACACTTTTATAGAATCATATTAATATTTTAAGTATTTGGCAGTGGGAAAATATGGATATTTGATCTAAAAATAAAATATTTATTAGATTTAAAAGCTTTTTCATTTCTTTAAGACACTGGAGCTTATTAATTAGGAAAGGTATAATCAAAAAGATTTGTTTAAATAATTGTATGATATTGTCTTTTTCAGGAATAATGAATAAAAAATAATGGCTAATTAAATTGAATTGATAGTCAGGAAATAGAGAAAATAAAGATTTTAATTAACTACAAGGTTTTAGACTTTCAAGAGTATTATACAGCAAAATCATAACCATTAACTGACAAAAAATATTGGATGTCAACAGGGAATTTATTTCTGTGTGTCTGTGTAAGAAGAGATAATTCATGTAAGTGAATGAGGTCAACTTGTGACAAGTCAAATTTAATAAATCATGATAATTATGTAATATTTAAGACATAGAGAGAGAGCCAGGTAATGTCGCCTACACCTGTAATCACAGTGACTCAGAAGACTGAGATAGAGAATCAGTTCCAGGCCAGGATGGTCAAATGAGCTAGACACTATCTCATTTAATCAATCAGTCAATAGTACTGGGGATGTATCTTATGGTGAAATGCCCCTGAAAAATGGGTTATATATGAAGACATCCAAGGGGAACTAATATCTTCATAGTTATGGAGAGAAATAGGGGCTAAATATTGAATTTTTAGCTACTACATAAGAGGTAGTTAAACTTAACACTCTGAAGCCCCCTTGAAATACACACAAAAATAGTATGAGTTTTTAAAACAGGAATTGACAATAATAAACATATCCATGTTTTCATAAATGCTTATATAATGATAAATGTGCATTTAGACTCAATGATACTTTCTTTGGCTTTCTCCTTGTAGAAGAGCAAGTCCTTGTGTTTTAATGCATCACTTCAAGTGTATTCTTTCAATATGTTGTATACCTGACACCTTCACCTTTAGTAAGTATCATTATGTCTTCTCTTCCATATCTTCATATAAGAAGTCCACAAATACCCTGGATATAATGCCTCAAGGTGGATGGGATGTTTCATCTGAATGATACCTCTATTTATTTATGCCTTAAATATTTTATCCTTAAAATTCAAATTACCACAAGAAATTTAACTTCTTAAATATTCTACATTCTTCTACAATTTAGACTTCAGAATTATGCTGAGTTGCCCAATTGTATATAAGCTAAATTTTTATTCTTTTATAGCTGCCCCAGGGAACTAATATTCATAGTCATGAGCAAAGTCCAGGGAAATGTGATTAACTACAAGGAAAAGTAGAAGCATGTAAGGATGCAGGATTAGGCCACTAAAAAAATCTATTGTGACAAAAAATTAATTTAAAGAGATATCATCACATGCTTTTTTGTTTTTCTTTTAATAAAAGAGTGAAACATCCACTAAAATTCTTCATTCTGGAGATGAGGGTGTGGCCCAATAATATAGTGCTTGCCTAGCATGTGAAATACCTGGGTTAAATCCAAGTTCTGCATTAGATAGATAGATAGATAGATAGATAGATAGATTTCTTCATTCCTATGAAAGATCAGTATCCTAACCAAAATTTCAGAAAAATTCATTTTATGGAATTCCATATTATGGTTTGGATGTGAGGTGTTCCCCAAAAAGCTTATGTGTGAGATAATACAAGCAGATTTAGAGAAGAAATGATTGGGTTGTAAGAGTCTTAACCCAAGCAGTGATTTAATCCCCTGATACAGATTAGCTAAGTGGTAACTGAAGTGGTAGGGCATGGCTTTGAGTGTATATTTGTATCTGGTGAGTGAAGTCTCTCTGTTTCCTGATACCATGTGAGCTGCTTCCTTCTGCTATACTCTTCTGCCATGATACTCTGCCTCACCTTGAATCCTGAGGAATGGAGCCAGCCTTCTATGAACGAAGACCTCTAAAACTGTGAGCCCACAAATAAACTTTTACTCCTCTACAGTTGTTCTGGTCAGATCCTCTAATCACAACAGCAAAAAAAGCTGACTAAAACAGAAACTGGCAATAAGAAGTGGTGTCATTATTGTGCTTTACCTGACCATGTGGTTCAGAAAGTTTTTGAGCTTTGTGAAATTGGTGGGAAGAATTTTGAGTTGCTTAGTAGTGCAAGCTGGAAATGCACAATTCATTTTTTCATGCATTTGGAAAGTTATACTTTTGAACATACATGTAAAGATGTGCTACTAACAATTTTTCTTATAGAGACATTTTCCATGTGTAATAAAAATACTTAAATAATTAACAGTAAATATTTGTTGCATACCACATACAGAAAAGCTAATAGATAACATTATGAACACTTTTTTTTTCCTTTTCACTGCAGGTATATGTAGATTTTCTAAAATTTTAGGGCAAATTAGTTACACCAGCCCTTTCTAAGGCTCCAGGAAGGCCCTTAAATATGTAATCGAGTGATTATGTATGTTCAAAGGATTTCAAAAGTAAAAAACAAATGGCAATAACAAAAATATCTATGATTATACAAAGCCTTTCTCTCCTTGCACTTTGAGTGTCTTGGTATCAACTTTTCCACTTGAAGAACAGTTTTGGAGTGGTCATGCACATTTTGAGAATATAATCAAAGGAAAGTTGAGTTGAAATATGCTTTATTGGAAGGAGGATGGATTTAGTGGAACAATTTTCTGTTGTATACTTCCATATACAAGCAATTATGGATATATTCTTGCCATTGAATTTCATCCCTAATTCTGTATTCCTAGTTTTATACTGAAAAAGTTTTCAGGTAGACAGTTTAGAGTTTTCAACATTTCTCCTAATTTGCCTATTAAAAAAATCATAATCTATCTGACAAACTGTTACTGATAATCAAGAAGGCAGAGATAGATGTCTGTTGCTACCTTTGATTCTTTTGCTTGAAATCATCAATATAATCCTTTGGACCACTTGCTAATTTGTCCATTTTCATTCACATTGTTTTTAAACTATCATAGCCAACTGAAGCAGACAATGGCATAAATTGGATTGACTTTTTTCCTTCACAGATCATTTATATTCTAATTTCATTTAGCACACACCTTTATAAACATGGTAATTTTATGTGGAAGAGACTACTTTAATCCATACCTTAGAGGTACTCATCACTTGAAGAACTTTGAATGAAACTTGTTATCTAAACATGGTTATATGAGCATGTTAAACATTGTTGTTGAAATCTGTACAAGAGTTTTTGTTACATGAATATTAGAAGTAATTTTCATGAGAAAAATGACTGGTGTTCAAGATCTATGTTTATTCAGAGACTATACAAGTGCCACTTCATTTGTGTCATCAAAGTATAAAATTCATTAAGTCAAGGAGCCTCAGAGCAGCTCTTGAATCCTTTGTTCCTCTGAACACCAACTTGGTCCAATGTGCTTCATTTTGGGGAAGGCTCTTCCAAGCCTCATTGTGGGCTGATTCAGCCTACAAAGAATCACAGCTTTACCTTGCTTTGAGTGTCTGCACAAAGAGACTGAGCAGTTCAGCAAAGTCACCTTGATTGGTTTAAGACTGACTGCATATTACTAATACAACTTTGTGTTTGGGGAGGTCTACCATTACTTTATAATCACCCACAAAATAAAAAAGAGTTTTGATCAGGTTGGGGAGGAATGGAAATTCCCCATTCACATTGGTCTCTTGAAAATTACTGATCATATACGTTTATATTAAAATATTTGGTTCAGTTTATACATAATCCACCCAAGAGATGATTGAGAGATAGTCAAGAAAGTGTGTGTGTAGCTGTGTAGAAAAGAGACATAAAAACAGATAAATTTGATTTGTTTGAAATTTTGCAATGTAGTGGAGCAGGAAGATACTAATTTTATTATTATAATTTTGACTTCTCGGTTGCAGCTTCCTTCCCTACAACCTTGCTAAATTGAAGCAACAGTTTCTGTTCTATATTTTTTCTTCAATGTGTATGGTCTTTGTGGTGCTTTCATGTCAATTCTGTATGTGGAAGGCCTCTATGATGCTTCATAGAAATCACTGAAGAGAGTTTTGTGTACTAAAATATGAAAGAACCATATTTCTACCTTTCCAAAAAATTACTAAAGATCTTTTGTTTATTCCATGTGTCTTATACCTAAGTAAATTGCTCCTTAGCAGATGGTTGGTGACATAGCCATTATGCTATTTTAGATTACTAGAAAACAATATTTAATATGTGCCTAATTTTTAATTTTTGTCTTTAAACAAAAGAGCTAGGTAGATGTGTTGGCTCATGCCCATATTCCCAGATTGAGGCAGGAGTATCACAAGTTAAAACTAATCTTGGTAATTTAGTGAAGCCCTAAGCAACTTAGTGAGACCCTGTCTCAAAATAAGAATTAAAAATAGTTGAGAATGTGACTCAGTGGTCAAGTGGCTCTAGGTTAAATTCTAGTACATACACACACAAGCACAGAGAGAGAGAGAGAGAAAGAGAGAGAGAGAAAGAGAGAGAGCTAATAAATAACATTTAACTTATAGATGTGTTATACAGTGTTATGCATATTTAAATGCATATGAATCACATTAATCTCTATTACATTGTACATGCTAAATAAATCTTAGTGATTGTGATAAGGTTTTTTTGGTCAATATGAGATAATTGTTTAAATATAATAGTAAAGGTACAGTTATTAGAGCCAATTTGTTTCATGTCAATTTCAAAATTTTAATCTCTTTAAATGTCTTACCATTTTCTTTTCTGCTATATAAAACTATGGAATGACCTCAAAGATATTTAAATCTACATATTCAGAAGGTCAGAAAAACATAATTAATAGTTTTGGTTTTATAGCCATATACTCAAATTTGTATTCTGTATGATGAGTATATTAATTCCCAGTGGCTATAGAGCATTTACAAAATTATATTACTGTTCGGGCCACAAAGAAATTCATAGCTAATTTCAAAATAAGAAATTTTAGAAAGCCACAGTCTATGAAAACCACCAAGCTAAAAACTGGAAATTAATGACATTTCAATGTTATAAAACTTGAATAATGCAGAACATTTGATCAAATCCTGGGTTAAGATGGAAATAAAATTGTAAGAATCTTCTATGTAGAAAATATTTACAACATAATTGTTTGGCCTATAGTGTACTTGTTAGGATATGTGGTGGGCCTTAAATATTCACACAGTTATGCAAGTAAAGGAAAATAATAAACCAAGTTGTTCAATCAGGATATGAGAAAAATGGTGCAATAGAAAACAAAACTCAAAAACTAGGAAGATATTAAATAGCAGAAAGTAATCAAAGGGCAGTATTCAGTATAAAGAGATTTAAGATTTTCAACAATGAGACCAATATCTATAGGTATCTACCAAGTATAACAAAAAAAATAATATTATAAAGAGATAATGTTAGAAATGCGAAAGGTAATTTTTAAAAAAATGCAAAGGAGATCAAAAGTGAATTTGAAAAGATTTCTAAAATATGAGAAAATCATCTTGAAGTGGATTTGTTAATATATTTTAAAGTCTAATAAAAGTAAATCTTTTTTATAAAATATAAATGAACAAAGCTGGGTGATGATTTGAACAAAAACTCAGTAGCCTCACAAATGCAGAAATCCTTGAAAACTGCATTACTGAACCATATCCAAACACAGTGTCAGAATTACTTTTGAAAGTTAAAAAAAATAACTTCTATTTTATTTTAAATGTTCCAAAGCATATTAAAATAAAAAATTCCTTTGATTTTTATGTCAGCAAAACATTAATGAGTTTAGCATAAAATTGTATAACATGAATATCAAGCCAATCTCACTTAAAAATCAAGATGCAAGAAAGAAAAACAAAATACTAGTAAAAATTAATTTAGAGCTAGCTACATTAATACAATAAACTTTCATTATAAAATAGTTATTTTAAAAATGTGAAGCTTCTTAAGAATCTGGAAATCTATTATTAATTGACTTTGTGAACAATTATAAAAATACAATAATCATCTCTAAAATATGAAAAAATAATTTCAGAAAAAGATTAGCAAACATTTTAAGTAATTTTTTTAGAAAGCCATGAAGACTAGATAGCCCCTGAATGTTATTTTAAAATATCTACTAGAATTCAATGGACATTTGTCATAATAATAAATGAATGGCAATCATGTTAGCTTAAAAACAGCACAAATATACTCACTATTGTGTCATTTAATATTGTTCTCTATATTCTCACCAGAACAATAATTTAAAAAATAGTAAATTTTGCAGTATTCAATAGTTGAAAATAAGGAATCCAAATGATCAATTGTTATAACTGATATCACTAGATATCTCAAACTTATTTGCGTAACTCTCAAAATCAGCACACATAAGAGTTTATAAGAATAATGATTAAAATAACTTACAGAAATATAATAATAGTTAGAGATATAAACTGTTGTGTAGCATTTCAACTTTGCACTAAATGATTAGAATGAAGTTTATTGTATATTTGTTTTATATGAAAACACAAATATATGAAACACCTAACAGACACTTGAATCATTAAAAAGACATACTGTGTGACATACATAGTTTGATAGAGCAAATTATGTGTTTTAAATCCCAATTAAGATACAAATAATCCTCAATTCTAATTTTCTATTTTAAATTCAATTTTGGTGAGTAAAGGAGGCATGTATTTATATTCATGCTTCCCTGAGAAATGAAATATTTGAAAAGTAGTGTCAGCATTTAGAAAAAAAGTTTGTTACTGCCTATAAATATTGAATAAATAAAGCGGAAACTAAATATCACATTAGTACATATGTACACAAAAAGGTTTGGTGAACTTCATGGGGCAAAGTCTACATCCACCTTGTTTCAATGTTCAAATGCATATAGAAGAGCACAGATGCTAAGTAAAAGTGCAGAACGAGTAAGTGAATAAATGAATGAACTAGGTCAGGTTGTAAGATTCCTGTAGCGCTGCTTGGCAGCTTGATTATCAGTCTCTTGAGTGGCCCAGAGCCTAAGGACCTACCTAAGCTGTGTCAGAATTCCTTGCTCACAGAAACTGTGAGGCAATAAATATGTTTTGCTTTAAGTTGCTGAGCTTTTATGAAATCTGTTATACAAAAATAGATGAATAATGATCATGGGTTATATGTGAGCATATAACTTAATAGAAGAAAATATATGTGAACATATATCTTGCTTTTTCCTATGGAAATACTTTAATATATTTTAGAAAGATAAATAATAAGACTGAATAGTTGACTACATGAATGTGTTAAATTGTAAAAGATATTTGCAATATGACATAACAGAATTGTTATCAATAATACATAGAGAATTATTTAAAATATACATGTTAAATTGGGAAAAGATATGAAGGAATAATTCAAAAATATGATAAGAACATAAATTAAAAACACGAAAACACTAGGAAGCCATATATATATGTATTTTTTCATATTTATACCATGTTGTCATGTAAATAAGACTTGAATTAATACAGTTTAATTGTCTGCTGAAGGGAATGGAAACAGAACAATTTGTTTTTTTTCTGAACAATCTGGTAATATCTAAACTTTTACATTTGTGATGAAAGACATTTACAATAATGTATGTCCTACCACTCTTTAAAAAACCAATTTAAATACACAAAACAATGTCTATTTATAGAAGAATACAAAAATAAACTATGGCATACCATGGAATAAAACATTCTAAAATGAAAAAGCCAAAGAAGAATTATAAATAGCAAGACAAATAAGCTTGTGTGTGAGCACGCAAGCGTGTGTGTGTGTGTGGGAGGGGTTAAAGGGATCAAACTGAGATTTTTACATGGGTTATGCAAGTACTCTACCACTAAGCTAATTCTCACCCCTCAAAAATATATGTTTAAACAACAAAAAATACGTTACCAAAGGAAATAAACAATCTAATATAATAATATAAAAACTGAATACCTGCAATATAGCATCATACGCTATCAATACGTAAGTGTGTATCTAACAATTTAAAAAAAGAGTATGAAAACAATTTTAATTCTGGAAAGAAGCAAAGTAATGGCAAGAAAAAAAAAATACACCTTCAAAGATTCAATTGTAAAAGTGATGTTCTGTATACTTAAAATAAAAAGTCCCAAAATGCTTTATTTAATTAAAGTGAATAGTGAGGACTACAGACTTCCTTTCATTACTCTATATTCAGAATGTTGTGATGAGAATAAACTCTTTTTTAGAGAGAGGGAGAGAGAGAGAGAGAGAGAGAGAGAGAGAGAGAGAGAGAAGAGAGAGAATTTTAATATTTATTTTTCAGTTTTTGGTGGACACAACATCGTTGTTTGTATGTGGTGCAGAGGATCAAACCCGGGCTGCACACATGCCAGGCGAGCGCGCTACGGCTTGAGCCACATCCCCAGCCCGAGAATAAACTCTTAAAGCAGGAAACTGGAGAATAAGATAATAGTCCCAGTGCAGGATAACTATGGTACAGATTTTGGCAAAGGTCACAAGTAACAAGTTATTGGATTGAGGATATTTTTTAAAAGTTATGGTTGTATGTTGTCTATCTGTATCCAAGAGGCTATTTCAATTAGACAATTCAATGTACAAGTTACAGGTCAAAAGAGAAGTCACATCTGGAATTATACATTTAGGAATTAGTATAATACTAATACTTAGAGCAATGCTATAACTTAAGAAGATACAGAAGATGGAGAAAAGAAAAGAGTTGAAGACAGTTTCTTGAGGCTCCCCATAATTATAGAGCCTAAAGGATGTCTGAAAGAAGAGCCAACTAAGAAAGAGTGACTACTGAATCCAAAAATGCTAGGAGAGGGTGAGATCATAAAAATTAAATTGAGAAAGTGTTTCATGGCAGGAGATGTGATGTAAATGCTATAGGTAGTTCACTAATATGGAGACTATGGATTGAATCAATGTTTTAAAACATTAGGCAAGATGAATGAGAATTTGTTTTAAAAGTTGGAAGATGTTGTAACATATTCATATTCTAATGGGAATGTGCCAGCAATAAGAATATTTTGATGGTGAAGAATAGCATACATTCTATAGCCAAAACTATGAACGAAAGAGGCTTGAGAGGATCCAGTACCCTGTGGGGGACTTGTCATTGGTATGGTTGTCTATTATAACAGAAATGAGGAAGAATATGAGTACCTATGACAGTATCAAGCTGTCAGATTTGAATGTGTAAAGTTAATTTATTTGTCATCTAATGTTTCTGTGCTCTTACAGAAATACTAGTATTATGGTTTGACTATTGTCTACACTAAAATTCACATATTAAGGCCCTAACCCATACTGTGTCCATATTTTAAGAAAGAGCCTACCAAAAGATAATTATAGTTCAGTGAAAACATGAAGTTTGGGCCCTTAATAGATAGAGTTATTATTACCTTTAATAGTGGAAACTCTAGAGAATTCCACACACCTCAACCCTCCACTCCTACAGAAAGAAGTCATGTAAGCACACAGCACAATCATACCATCTGCAAGTCAAGAGAGAGGCCTCAGAATTAAACTTACTTTAGCCCCAAAAGATAAAAACAAGATGTAAGTGTAAGGAAAATAAAAAGGAGACACAGAGACAAGGTGCAGAGGCAGGAAAGAAAGATGGCAGAGAGGGCAAACCGCCAAGGTTTATTTATATCTATAGTTTACTTTAGGTCATTAGTGCCATAACTACATTATTTTTTATATTATCAGTAAGGTTGCTTATTCTGCAGTTGCATTCTACAGTTACAATATTCAATGTTAGGAGCTTTGTGCAGCTCTCAAGAAAGTCCATTGCCTGAAGTTACTGTTAGACATGCACATCCAGGGGCACCAGAGCTTGGGGAAACATTGTAGTTTTCTAACAAGAGAGTTCCTTTATTCCGAGGAGCTGTGTGCCTGAGATCAATGTCAAGGCTGATAAAACTCTAGAAGCATGGCTAGAGCAGCTAGACATAGCACATGTTTTAGTTATCTTACTAGTTTTAGTTATCTTACTAGAAACTGCAGGGCATTCTAAGGGTGGGAAACAGAGTGCCAGTGACCCCTGGGGAATTTGTTCACCAGAGGAATGCTTACATGTATATTTCCACAGTCAGAATCCCTACAACTAAGTTTGCCATCAGAAAATGAAAACGGAGAAACTGACAGTGAAAGTTTGAAAGAGAAGAAATGAGTGACCTCTGAGAGTGAGATAGTAAAATGGGAAGTGAAACTTATTTTAAAGTTATTCTGATGACTCAATAATCAATGCTGGGTAAGAGTTTGAGAATATATACAGAGAGATGGTTGAGATCACCTTAGAAGTGGCAGGGTAACATAGATGAGATGTTGAGAGGGCTATGGGACTAAATGTCTGAGCAACAAATGCCTTAAAAGGTGCTATAATTTGGATCTTTTCTAAAATTAACTAATTTATTTAATTTAATTAGGTATATATGACAGCAGATGCCTTTTGATTCATTGTACACAATTGCAACACAACTTTTCATTTCTCTGGTTGTACACAATGTAGCGTTGTACCATATGTGCAGTCATACATGTACCTAGGGTAATGATGTCCATCTTATTACACCGTCTCTTCTGTCCCCATACCTCCTACCCCTCTTTTGCCCCATCTCCCATCCCCCACCCCTGATTATGGACCAGCATTCACTTATCAGAGAGAACATTCGGCCTTTTGGTTTTTGGGATTGGCTTACTTTGCTTAGTATGATATTCGGCAATTCCATCCATTTACATACAAATGCCATAATTTTATTCTCTTTAAATGCTGAGTAATATTTCATTGTGAATATATATCACAGTTTCTTTATCCATTCATCGATTGAAGGGCTTCTAGGTTGTTTCCACAGTTAAGCTATTGTGAATTGAGCTGCTATAACAATGATGTGGCTGTGTCACTGTAGTATGCTGGTTTTAAGACCTTTGGTAGAGACCAAGGAGTGTAAGAGCTGGGTCAAATGATGGTTCCATTCCAACTTTTCTAAGGAATCTCCATCTTGCTTTCCAGATTGGTTGAACCAATTTCAGTCCTACTATCAATGTATAAGTGTGCCTTTCCCCCAACATCCTTGCTGACATCAAGGAAAGAAAATTTCAGACCAATATCCCTGATGAACATTGATGCAAAAATTCTCAATAAAATTCTGGGGGCTAGGGTTGTAGCTCAGTGGTAGAGTGCTCCCCTAGCATGCACAAGGCACTGGGTTTGATCCTCAGTACCACATAAATGTAAAATAAAGATATTGTGCCCACCTAAAACTTAAGAACAAATATTTTAAAAAAATAAAATAAAATTCTGGTAAATTGCATACAAAAACATATTAAAAAATAGTGCACCATGATCAAGTGGGGTTCATTCGAGAAATGCAATGTTGGTTCAACATAAGGAAATCAATAAATGTATTTCATCACATCACTAGACTAAAGATAAGAATCATACAATTATATCAATTGATGCAGAGGAAGCACTTGACAAAATGCAGCACCCTTTCATGTTCAAAACACTAGAAAAACTAGGGATAGTAAGAACATACCTCAACATTTTAATAGCTATCTATGCTAAACCCAAGGCCAACATCATAATAAATGGAGACACATATAGTTTAAATCCTGAATGTCTCCCAAAGGTATTTGTGTCTGGGGCTCAGGGCCTAGGGTGGCACTATTAGAAGGATGTGTAAACTTTAGTAGGTTGCTGAGAGCCATTGCCAAGTAGGAATGACGCATCGTAATTTTCTTGTCAGCCTACCCCATGTTGCTTAGAGGAAGGACTCTCCATTGTGGAAATGGGCTTGTCTTAGACTCAGGTCATTTCCAGTGACATTGCATGTAAGGTGACCTTGCTCAAGGACCAGGGAGGATCCAGGTTTAGGGTGTATCCTGCTGGGATTAGGGAGTATCCAGCTCCTTAGGTTTAGGGCGGTTCCAGGTTTAAGGTGTACCCTGCTAGGAATAGGGCGTATCCTGCTGCCTCAGGGCCTTCAGTTCCCCTTGAGTTATCCTGGGATTCAGAGAGTATTTGGAATTCAGAGCCTGGTGGAATATGTGGATTTTGCCCAGAACGTGGATTTCCCCAGAACGTGTGTAAGAGTGCCAGTGTGAGTTGGGGAATAAAGAATTGCTGTTTGAATCTACAAGGCTGTGAGTGGCTCGTGATTTTGTGCCCAGATCAAATGGGAGGTCTTTAGGTCTTATTCTTTTCTGTCCCTAATAATCTTGTGTAGAATCTCTCCAATTAGAAATTTATACACATGGATTATTGCTACTTCTTTCAGGTTTGTTTCTGTAAATAAATTTTGATAATCTGTACTATAATCAAAGATCATACAGAAATGAACACCAAATTATCAGTTTTTATTTATCCTAGTTCCATTCTGAAAACTGAACATTCCTGTTCTCAGTGCCCCTCTATATTTCCGGAAGACTTTGAAAAACAGCTGTTCGATTCTTCTTTATATTTCTGTATGCCTCTTGGCATTGAATGCTGGGGTGGGATTTAATTCCTCCATTAAACAGTGAATACATATTATATTTTAGCATTCATTCTAGGAAACTCAAGCTAGTTTGAATGTTTAATATTTTCTTACAGGGTAATCCTTTGTATTTGTTTTTGAGTGTAACCATTTTTTTTTTAACTAGCCTCAGTCCTTGCTTTTGCTTTTTTGGCTTTATTTCAATAAGCACTTATGCTAATGCTACTTATCACAAGTCTTCTCTCATTTTTTTGATGTAAAAAGAGAAAAATATTGGTCATTTATTATAAAGGCAATAATTCTTTGGCCTTCTTTGAAAAATGCCAATATTAGAAATAATCCACTTAAATGTGACTGGCTCAGATTTACATGTCCAGGTTCAAAGTTCCCAACTTGAACCCCCAACCAAACTTCCCCTTGGTTATGTTTTTCAATGCATCAAGCTTTTCATCCTTATAAACATTATTTCCTTTGTTTACAACAGTTTCCCCTTCTACCTTCTCTACTATTAAATTACCAAATAGGTTCCTTTATAGGTCAATTCTTGATTGATCTCATGACTTATTCTCAAAGTTTATTTTTTCACTAGACCTGATCAAGTGCTCCTGTGAAAATCCTCCCTATTACAGCTGTATTGCAATAAACTGTTTGTATAATTCCTTCTGACCCAATATATTAGAAAAATTATAATTCAAAATCTTAAAATGTGAACTTTGCATTGCTATCTGAATAAAACTCTCAGACAGTAACCAAATAATCTATGCAAAGTAAGTGATGGTTATGAAATTATCCTTTGAACAATTTCTGTTCCTGAGTGATGCAGATAATTTCTTTACTTTCTGCTATGTTTTAGTTGCATGTTTGAAAGCCAGAAATATAAGAAAAATTTTATTGGTCAGATTACTATGCTAGATTTATTTAATTTTGTTTTACTTAACTGTGATATAAAGAGTTTCAATTAACACACTTGCAGCAATAAAATGCTTTGTCAATATATTATAGCAATATTCTAAGCATGAATGCATTTTAGTAAGGACACAAATTATTGGTAATGAAGTGGTTCTTTGACAGATTAAAAAAAAAAAAAAAACCTAGCAGAATGAACAAACGTGCACTTTGCTTATCAAGTAAAAACCAGAGACAAGTTTCACTGTCAAGCAAGTCAACACTATCCAAGTCAGTATTGCCTCAAATTTTTCTGAATATAGAAGTCTGAATTATGCAAGCATATTATTCCTCTTTGCTTTGTTCATAAAAATCAATGTTTGATTATAAAAATGTTAAAAGATACAAATTGAAATATGTCCTTTTTGTTTAACCTTTTGTTTATTAGATGAGGGAGCTAAACAATTTTTAATAAAGTGATTTACTCAAGGTCTCATTGTTTGAGATGACACAAATTCACGTAGTATACAAACATTCTGACTGTGACTTAAGCATAAATCCAATTCCTTGTTACAATTATTGTTTATATTTCTAAGAAGACAGTTTTATTTATTTCACAACTGTATATGGAAGAACTTAAATAAATTAAGAACAGTGTATGGTAAATTAGAGACTCTGACAGCAGTTATCATGACCAGAAATTGGTTAAATATTATTTATTTTAAAGTAGGATATTGGAGCACTTGAAGTTTCTCTATTAAGTAAACTGAGCATTTTACCCACAAGCTCAATTAAAAGTTAATTTACTTAGCAATTCTTATAATTTAAAAGTAGGCTTTAAAAGAGTCTGTGTGAAAATTGTCATGAAGTCTGGATTATTTTGAATTAATAAGATTTGGCTGCAATAAGAAAGAATTTAAAGTTCTTGCCTTTTATTGTTGTATTTACATAGCTTAATCTTTTCTTAATTTTCCACTCACTTAAAAAGCAACTTCATGCTATGATTTTCCACTCTTGTAAATAACAGATTGATGCTAGATGTTCCTTTCTAAAACCCGGATGGGTTGTATTAATCAGTGGACTTTTTTTGTTGTTGTTTTTTTTCGTCATTGTGACAAAAATAAATGATGAAGGCAACTTAAAGGAAGACATGTTTAAATGAAGACTCAGTCCCTTCTGATTCTGTTGGCTAGTTTTGTTAACAATAAGATACTTTAGAAGAATCAGAGACAACCAGAAATGATGTTGGGATGCCTAGATTTTTGTTTTGCTATTGCACCTGTATCTTAGTCTAATTAATCAACATTAATTAATGAAAAAAAAATTAAACAAATTTTATTTTGAAATTTGAAAGTATATTGTTATATT
Source organism: Urocitellus parryii (assembly GCF_045843805.1). Classification (NCBI taxonomy): domain Eukaryota; kingdom Metazoa; phylum Chordata; class Mammalia; order Rodentia; family Sciuridae; genus Urocitellus; species Urocitellus parryii. Next base: position 35,874,357 of record NC_135533.1, read on the forward strand.
AAGGCAAATGCCGACATTTTTCATTGAATCATGAAAATGACTATATGGCTATAGGTTAGAATGCAATCCAGGCATTGACACTGTAAAGGTTCCAAGCACGGTTCAGCTATCTGCTCCCTGTGAGATCCCACTAATCATGACAGCACCTTCATGTTTCCCCAGATGTGAAATGATTATTACAATGCTATTAAAATCTTTAAGAATTAAGTGAGATAATGCAAGCAATGTGGATGACGACTAGCACAAACTTTACACTGAGCACCTCACTATTAATATTTTCTAAATGTTTTAATATTTGAGAATTGGTCAATGATATTGTCTTTTGAAAATTAATTAGAATACAATTACTTATCAAATATAAAAGGCACAAAATATAAAGAATGTATATTTAAATAAAGATGGCAGATAGTTTTTTTTTTTTTCCTTCGGGGAGGGTGGTTAACAGAGATTGAACTCAGGGGCACTCAACCACTGAGCCATATCCCCAGCCCTATTTCATATTTTATTTAGAGACAGGGTCTCACTGAGTTGCTTAGAGCCTTGGTTTTGCTGAAGCTGGCTTTGAATCATAATCTTCCTGCCTCAGCCTCCCCAGCCACTAGGATTACAGATGTGCGCCACTGCACCCCGACTGGTAGAGAGTTTTAGTCCACTCATATTCACCTACACTTTGCAAAATACAACAGAATAAGAACAAAATAAAAAAAAGTTGAGCTTGTATTAAAAATGGAAGAAAAGAAACTGTCAAATCTACATCCCTGATCTTAAAGAATATGTACCAAACAGTGAAACTGGCATAAAGAAGAATGCTAATACAGAGTTCCTCAAAACCAAGAAAAATATAGATTCAGTTATAAGGTACATTCAGGACTCAAATGTCCTTAATGGCTCTTAATTAGAATGAGAGCATTTAGAAAACTAGCCCTGATTGGGACACACTCCTGTGTCTTTCCAGCTCCACTCAGCAAAATAGCAGGTGAGGTGGAGTTTGAAAAGGAAGAAGCTCACCAGTATTATTTAATTACCACCCTGAAGTCTGCAAAAAGAAGATGCAGGAAACTAAAAATGGAGAGGAATGAAGAGCACAACATGGAGGTTCCACCATCATGACTTGCTGAAATTGAAAGCAACAGGGGCATGGATCTCTCCCATACCTTTTTCTCCACACAATGCTGTATCAGTACTCCAACAACTGGCTCACTCTTAACTCTAAGATATCACTAAAAAGGAAGAAATCTGGGTAGAAGGCATGTATATGGATTAGCAAAAGAAGAAAATAGGAAAGTACAATGCAAAATGATATCTGATATAGTAAGAGAACACTCCAGGAAACAGACATTCATGAGTGTTTCAAGAACATACACATTTTCAGGGCTGTGGAAGATGTACATGTTGGCATACATCCTAAATTCATCCATGTTCTTAAAGGATAGTTTATTTGAATATGGAATTATAAATTGGAAGTATTTTAGTTTCATACTTGGAAGCTAGTAATTTCTGTTTTTGTTTGGTCTCAAAGTGTTATTGAAGAAATTTCTGGTGAAAGTTTCATCATCAGTAACTTTTTATGTCAAAAAGTAAAATCCATATCTTTTGGAATATGCCCTTTGATTATGTTTTGCTATTTCAACACCTAGTGTCTCACTGAGTCATCTTCCAAAATGAGACCATCTGTCATCTTTCTGTCTCATTCTCATTTTGTTGTTGTTGCTGTTTTGTTTGTTTGAATTTTTAATTGTGCAAGCTGTGTCAATCCATTTGTTTTTATATTTTCTTTTTCTTTTTTATTTATTTATTTTTTTTTATTGTTGGTCGTTCAAAACATTACATAGTTCTTAATACATCGTATTTCACAGTTTGATTCAAGTGGGTTATGAACTCCCAATTTTACCCTGTATACAGATTGCTGTATCACATCAGTTACCCTTCCATTTATTGACATAATGCCTTTCTAGTGTCTGATATATTCTGCTGTCTGTCCTATTCTCTACTATCCGCCCTCCCCTCCCCTCCCCTCCCCTCCCCTCCCCTTTTCTATCTCTACCCCTTCTACTGTAAATCATTTCTTCCATTTGTATTGTCTTGTCTTACCCCTCCTTTCCTCTTATATGACATTTTGTATAACCCTGAGGATCGCCTTCCATTTCCATGCGATTTCCCTTCTCACTTCCTTTCCCTCCCACCTCTCAACCCTGTTAATGTAAATCTTCTTCTCAAGCTCTTTGTCCCTACCCTGTCCTTGTTTCCTCCCCTTATATCAAAGGAGTCATTTGGTATTTGTTTTTTAAAGATTGACTAGCTTCACTTAGCATAATCTGCTCTAATGCCATCCATTTCCCTCCAAATTCTATGATTTTGTCATTTTTTAGTGCAGAGTAATACTCCATTGTGTATAAATGCCACATTTTTTTTATCCATTCATCTATTGAAGGGCATCTAGGCTGATTCCACAATCTTGCTATCGTGAATTGTGCTGCTATGAACATCGATGTAGCAGTGTCCCTGTAGCATGCTCTTATTAGGTCTTTAGGGAATAGACCGAGAAGGGGGATAGCTGGGTCAAATGGTGGTTCCATTCCCAGCTTTCCAAGAAATCTCCATACTGCTTTCCAAATTGGCTGCACCAGTTTGCAGTCCCACCAACAATGAACAAGTGTACCCTTTTCCCCGCATCCTCTCCAGCACTTATTGTTGTCTGACTTCCTAATGGCTGCCAATCTTACTGGAGTGAGATGGTATCTTAGGGTAGTTTTGATTTGCATTTCTCTGACTGCTATGTACTTATTGATTGATTGTATGTCCTCCTCTGAGAAGTGTCTGTTCAGGTCCTTGGCCCATTTATTGATTGGGTTATTTGTTATCTTATTGTCTAATTTTTTGAGTTCTTTATATATTCTGGTTATTAGGGCTCTATCTGAAGTGTGTGGAGTAAAGATTTGTTCCCAGGATGTAGGCTCCCTATTTATCTCTCTTATTGTTTCTTTTGCTGAGAAAAAACTTTTTAGTTTGAGTAAGTCCCATTTGTTGATTCTAGTTGTTAACTCTTGCGCTATGGGTGTCCTATTGAGGAATTTGGAGCCTGATCCCACAGTATGTAGATCATAACCAACTTTTTCTTCTATCAGATGCCCTATCTCTGATTTAATATCAAGCTCCTTGATCCATTTTGAGTTAACTTTTGTGCATGGCAAGAGATAGGGATTCAGATTCATTTTGATGCAAATGGATTTCCAGTTTTCCCAGCACCATTTGTTAAAGATGCTATCCTTCCTCCATTGCATGCTTTTTGCCCCTTTATCAAATATAAGATAGTTGTAGTTTTGTGGATTGGTTACTGTGTCCTCTATTCTGTACCATTGGTCCACCCGCCTGTTTTGGTACCAGTACTATGCTGTTTTTGTTACTATTGCTCTGTAGTATAGTTTGAAGTCTGGTATCGCTATACTTCCTGCTTAGTATTGTTTTTGCTATTCTGGGTCTTTTATTATTCCATATGAATTTCATGATTCTTTTATCTATTTCTACAAGAAATGCTGTTGGGATTTTGATTGGCATTGCATTGAACTTATAGAGAACTTTTGGTAATATCGCCATTTTGATGATGTTAGTTCTGCCTATCCATGAGCAGGGTATATTTTTCCATCTTCTAAGGTCTTCTTCTATATCTTTCTTTAGGGTTCTGTAATTTTCATTGTATAAATCTTTCACCTCTTTTGTTAGGTTGATTCCCAAGTATTTTGGTAATTTGTACAAAAGACAATTAAGAGCTATCTTAGCCCTGTTTTCAACCACTCAAAATCCCAAACAGACTTTCAATGTACTTTCACTTCCTTAAACTAGTGCATTTTGTATTTCCTAGAACATTGTGGATTCTAGTTGTAGGCAAAAATCTGCATTCCTACAGGAGACTTGTGTAGATAATTTCACTTTGCACATGTCCCTACATGGTCACTTCAAACCTCACACCCTGCTTTAAAGCCTATAAATTGGATACACTACGAGCTATTTATTACTCAATACCAGTCACTGCCCTATTATATCACCTCTGGCACATGACAACTTCAGAGTATTACTACTTTTCTGTCTTTTTGTTACATTTTGTCCAGGAATCTTGTTCATGTTGAAGGAAAAAGTACCAGACCACCATATAAAATAGAAAATTTTCACTCTGCTTTAGAAATTATCCCTGTTTGCTTAAATTAATAGGAAAAAATCTCAGTTTCCCCCTCACTGTGCTGGCCATACCTTCTCATTATGTGTTCTAATACATTTTAATATTCTTCTTACTTGGTCCTAATCCTTTGATCAGTGTTACATTTTGAATCTTGAATGTCCCCCAAAAGCTCATGCATTGAAAACATGGTCCATGATGTACAAAGCTTCAAAGGCAGATCTTTTAGGCAACACCTAAGAACTCTGACCTCTTCTGCTCTTTGATGGACTAATCCATTGATAGCTTAATGGATTACTGGGAGGTGGGACTAGTTCAAGGAAGCAGGTCACTGGAAGAGTTTATCTTTTCACCAGCCTCTCTCTCTCTCTCTGCCATGAATTGACCAGCTCTCCTCTCTAGCTTTCTTCAAAGATACCCTTCTGCCATGTTCTGCCTTGCCTTACGCACAAAGAAGTGGAACCAACTGCCCATGGACTGGACTTCTAAAGCTTTGTGTCAAAATACATCTTTCTTCCTCCAAGTTGTTCTTGTCAGATATTTTGACACATCAATAAAAAGCCAACTAACACAGAATTAATCTGTTGTTATGCTGTATTTCTTTTGTATGCCTGTGTGTATGTGTGTATGCATATGTGTATGTGTGTGTGTGTGTGTGTGTGTGTGTGTTTGTATGTGTGTTTTTCAGATGGAAGAAAGACTGTCACTTTTTACATGTATATATATACTGTCTAAAATGTTGTGAGAATGCTTAATTCATTACTAGAGAGAAGTTGTATCTGCAATGGGGAGGAATGAGGGAGTCTATATGCTCCCTGTTTGGTGATTATCAAAGCTCTTTTTCTCAAATTTCCCTGAAGATACTATAATTTCAATTTAAGGTATATGCCAGCTATTTTACTCTTTACTTTAAATTTTTGAATATGTTATTATGATGTGTTATTTTATAACACACTAGTAAGTCTGACACCAGTGACACAAATAAAAGTGTATACAAAATACGCAAAATATCCAACTGAAGAAATCTGGGAGATGCTGAGACAGCCACATTTAAAGAGGTCAAGGTCCAGGATCCAGTGAGGCTGATGGAAGTGATTCTTATGCTGAGGTTTTAACCATCCTATAATGCTAGAGAGAAAAAAAATCAGAATTTTATCACACAAATACTTAAGAAACATCTGAGACTTTCAGTGAAAAGGAGATAAGCCAGAAGAGCTAATCTAATCAAGGCACTAAAAAGGCTGGCTAATTTAATAAATTGAAAATAAAATATATTTTCTTATTTGCATGAGAGTAGATGTATTTTAAATTACTCATTCAACAATTATTATGTTCTTTTATAGATTGCCTGTTCATGAACTCTTGAGAATATTGATTTTTTTATCTGTCATCTTTCTTGTAAAATATCTTCTCACATTTTAAAGTGGTCAGCAAATATAATTGTGTACTTGATAATGAACTAGTTGGTGTGAATAACTAATAAATTCATGGCATTGTTATGTAGTGTGTTTAGCTTCTTTAAATGTATCATTTGCTAACTTCTACCATCTTCATCAATACAATAGATGAGTAACAAGACTCAAAATACTTCACCAGAATGTTTTTCATTCTGTTTTGAGAACAGTTTTCAAATTCTCTCTTTTGTGCATTTTTTAGGATTTCCTTGCATCCCTGCCACAGCTTCTGCCATGTTAGATATTGCCTTTGTCCATCTTGATGTCTTCATGAATATTTCCAGAAATGGAAGGTGGTGGGAAGTATAGGGGCTAATCTGTAACTTCACTCAAGTACTTATCTGGGTTATAACAGAAGTTTATAACACGTCCAGGTATAGAGAGTATATTCTCTGATTAAGTTGAATTAAAGACAAACAAATATTTTTTTAAAGAAAATAAAAATTATAAATATCTTGGAACCAGACAGCATACATCTAAGTAATCTATGGGCAAAAGAATGTATCAAAAGAGAAGTCAGATAACATTCCTAGATATTTGAAAACAGAAGTAAAGTATACCAGACATTGTGTCATATGCCAAAGCAGCACTTATTGAAAATAATGTCATTAAATTACTGCATTAGAAAAGAAGGAAAATCTATGATGTATACATAAAAGAATAGCACAATATAATCAAGTGGAGTTTATTTTGGGAATGCAAGTTTGTTTTAATATTTCAAAATTTTAATTCACCATGATGGCAAATTAAAAAGAAAAATCATGATCATCTCCAAGACACAGAAAAAGGATTTGACAAAATTTAATACCCATTTCTAATAAAAAAATATAATAAGGTAGAAGTCAAGGGAAGTATGTTCTATCATATGAAAACTACATAAGAAAATATAATTAACATCAGCTCAGTGATGGAAGACTGAATGCTTCTTCTTGAGATCAGGAGTAAGATAAGGTGTCCACTTCAGCACTCTATGCATCACTGTTCTGGTGGTTATAGCTGAAAAGAGAAGATATGCAAGGGTAAAAAAATATTTCATTGACAGAACGTGATCATCTGCATAGAAAATGCACACATTTAAAAAAAATTCTAAAACTGCTAATTGAGTCAAATTTTAAAGATAAAAATAGATATTTATATATGATAATACCAAAACAATGGATAGTTGAATTTTTTAAAAATTCCTTTATTGCACAGTAAGGTGACTATAGATAGCAATAATAGACATTTCTAAAAGCTAAATGAAAAATTTTGAAATTTTCACCATAAGAAATGATAAATACTTGAAGATTTAGATGTGTTTAGCCCAATTGAAATTTTACACAAGGAATACAAGTATCACAATATTGCATGGTACTCCATTAATATACACAATTTTGTGATTTTATATATCAGTTAAAACACATTTAAATAAAAAGCTTTTAAAACAAACATTAAGATAGTAATTTCAGTGGTCTCCGAACTTGAAATCTTTAGGGAGGAAGCTGATTAAATATGTTCAAGACATATATACTGAAAATAACAAGGCACTATAAAGAGCAAAGTATTCCTAAGTTAACAAAGAAATAGATTACATTTATAGTCAGCAGACTCTATATCATTGACATATCAATTCTCCCCCAAATTTTCAAGATTTAATGTAATCCGTAACAAAATTTCAGCAAACTTTTTTTGTTAAAAATCACAAGATACCTCTAAAATCCATGTGGAAATATAAGGGCCTTACAATACCCCAAAAGAATAATTAATTTGTGTATATAACATTTCATGATTTTTTTAAAGCTAGGAATTGAATCCTGAGTATTCTACCAATGAGTTACATCTCCGATCTTTTGGCTTTAATTCTTATTTTGAAACTAGTCTCACAAATTGCCCAACCTGGCTTTAAACTTGTGATCCTCCTGCCATATCCTTCCAGAGTTGCTGGGACTGCAGGCTTGATCTACTATAGCCTGGCTCTTCACTATATAACTATAATAATAATAATAATAATAATAATAATAATAATAATACCCAGTATCAAGACAGTAAAGACAGTATGGTTTGGCATTGAGATAAACAAGTAGATCAACAAGAGAAAATGGAGAACTCATTGCCACAGTCTGGCTGGGCACAATTCAGGAGCCTCTTGTCAAAGGAAATGAACTTTATTTTTAGAACACACACACCGTACCACAAAGCTCTTCAGGAAAACCCTCAGAGCCCAACTGCCATCACCAGCTTCCCACAAGCCTCTCAACCTCCCCCACTCCTCCTGCTCTTGAGGTCTATTGGCTGGGTCGCATGGGCAGAGCCAAAAAAGTCCCCCAATGAGCAGCTCCGTGGTCTGAAAGGGCGGGGAAACAGCCCAATGAGCATTACCGCAGAGAAGCCAGTCAGTTGGCAGCTAGAAGTTTGCTGGGGCAGCTGTGAGCCAATTATCAGTTGGCAGCTGCAAGTTTGATGGGGCCCCTTCGGCTGTGGCTCTCAACAACTCCCCCTCTCTGTTTAAACAACAAGTATATGGCTTAGGGACTGTGCCTGCCTTAGGTTGTCCAATACTACATACGGTCCTTACCTGTCATAGGATGGGCTGACCTCAAGGCATCAGCCTCCTGTCTTAGGTTGGTGCCATTGCAATTGGATCTTAACCGTCATTGACTACCTGTCCAGCATACAGCCACACCTGTGGATAGGTCTTTGTACCAGCAAGGGGGTGAGGTTCTTTGCCTCACCTCTGTTGGCCCCCAAATTTTAGCTGAACGACCATCACAAGCAGAAGGGAGGAAGATACACCAAGCCAATTGATGGCCCCTTTTGAAAAAATTATACCATGGATGACACCACTATCAAAAATACCCCAACACTACCACAAGTCGCTGCACCAACAGATAGTTCACAATGCATACAAGTGAGTTCACAATGAATACAAGTGATACATAGTCCAGGCAAGTTCTACAAGCAGTTCAGTGATGGCTATTGCAGAAGCTGTAGATTGGTTTTATCTTTGTCTTCACCAGCACTGGTATGAAGATAGGAATTCTGGCAGTAATGGCTAAAGAAAAAATTAAGTAACATTCCAGAAGGCACTAAAAGAAAACAATTTTCTGAACAATTTACATTATCTTGAACAGAATTATTAAATATAATGAAAAGGAAAGGTGAAAGTAAACAAACAGATCTGTTAACCTCCTTTTTTTGTTCATATATTAAAACAATCCTCAATAGCTGTTTACCCAATTTAAATTAAACCATTTAAATCACCTCAATGAAAAGAAAAATATTTGGATCTATTTTTTCATGAGCGCTCATCATATATGATATATGGACATACACACATACAAACATACAACATAAAACACAAGTGTGCACACATAATATAATACATACAACACATAACATAATACTAAAGGCCTTATAACTTTTTACAGGTGAAATCTCCATTGCACTGTTTAAAAACTCTATAGTCAAAAAATAGAACTGATCAGCAAAACATTAACCTAAGTCTGTATGATCTCAAAAAACAAAATAGAACTTCATGATGTGGGAAAGGGTAATAATAAAATAGATATTGAAAAAAGCATCCTGGTTCTGTCGCAGATGTAAGGGTAGCCAAACTGGAGTTCTGGATATCAGCTGTTATGGATTTGAGTCAAATCATCTTCTTTTTGGTCTGTAGAAATCGCTTTAGTTAATCTCTCTGGAATCCAAATTGGCTGCTGTTCTCTCTGTGGAAACACATAAACAGAACCCCGACTCCAGACAATAACTGGGTCAGGAACTTTCCATTGTTCTGTTAGAATATCTTATGTATATTTTTTGGACACATATGCCTTTCCGCAGCACTAAGACCTCATGAATCCAAATTTTAAAAGTTTGGAGTAAAAACGGTTATTTTAAGTTTATCTTTGGGGAATATATACCCGTTTCCAATTCCCTCTTTTTGCTTTAATAAGTACATTTTAATAGTTTGATGAGCTCTTTCAACTATGCCTTGTCCCTGTGGATTGTTTGGGATTCCTGTTATATGAGTAATGTCAAATGATGAGCAAAATTGTTTAAAAGAGATAGAAGTATATGCAGGACCATTATCTGTTTTTAACTGTTTTGGAATGCCCACAGTGGCAAAATTTTGTAAGCAATGAGCTATAATATCTTTAGTTTTTTCTCCAGCATGAAGGGAGCCAATCAAAAATACAGAAGAAGTATCAACCGTAACATGCAAATATTTTAATTTTCCAAATTCTGGCAAGTGTGTGACGTCCATCTGCCAAATATGGTTATGTATCAGTCCTCTAGGATGGATTCCAAGATTAACTTGTGGTAAAAAGGTCACACAATTTTGACATTGTTTTATTATTTGTCTAGCTTGTTCCTTAGTTATTTTAAAATGCTTTTGTAAAATATTAGCATTGACATGGACTTTTTATGAAAATTTGTAGCTTCTTCTACTGTAGAGAAAATATGTATGTCATGTGTAGTTTTATCTGATAAATCATTGCCCAAACTAAGGGCTCCAGGCAATCCTGTAGTGCCCTGATATGTCCTATAAAGAATGGATCTTTTCTGTCCCAGATTAGACTTTGTATAGTGGAAAGCAAAGAGAAAACAGTAGACAAAGGGGAAATCCTACCAGCATCTTCAAGGGATACTATAGCATTAACCATATACTGACTATTGGAAAATAAATTAAATACTGAATCTTTAAACATCACAAAAGCTTGTAGTACTGCATTAAGCTCTACCTTTTGAGCTGATTGTTTGGGTACTAAAAATGTAAAAGTTTGATCAGGTGTAATTATTGCTGCTGTACCATTATTTGACCCATTAGTGAATATATTTGAAGCATTCATGATAGGTGTTTTTCTTTTCATTTTTGGAAAAATTACAGGACGCAATGACCAAAAAGACAATAAAGGATTAGATGGTAAGTGGTTATCATATGAAATATTAGATTTGCACATGATTATTGCCCAAGTATTTAACTCATTAGCTAACTCATTAATTTGATCCATAGTATATGGAGTAATAATTTTATTGGGAGAAATTCCAAACACTCCCTTTGCTGCTTTTATTCCTTTGAGTATTAATTGTCCTACAGCCTCAGGATACCTAGTAACAATAGTGTTAGGAGAATAAGATAAATGTATCCATAATAATGGACCTTCTTGCCAAAATACTCCTGTAGGAATATTTTTTTGTTGGAAGTACAATAAATAATAAAGGCAAACTTATATCAATTCTATCCAAATGCATATTTTCCATATATGTTTCAATGATTTTTAATGCCTTTCTTGCTTTAGGCGTTAACATTAGGGGTGAATTTGGATCTGATGGACCTTTTAGGATATCAAATAAAGGTCCCAACTCTCCTGTTGGTATACCTAGATAAGGCCTTATCCAATTTATGTCTCCTAATAACTTTTGAAAATCGTTAAGTGATTTGAGTCGATCTACTGGTATTTGAATTTTTGGTGGACGGACCATGGTTGAGGATAATAGAACTCCTAAATAATTAATTAGAAAATTTAATTGTATTTTATCTATTGCTATCTTTAGATTATATTTTTTTAATAAGTTTGTAAGTGTGGCATAACATTCCAGCAATGTGTTTTTATCTTTGTGTGCTAAGAATACATCATCCATATAGTGAAATATTTGTAGTTCAGGATTTTGATTTCTAAGTGGCTGAAGTACTTTGTTAACATAAATTTGACACATAGTTGAGCTGTTAGCCATCCCTTGAGGGAGTACTTTCCATTTATATCTCTGATCAGGACCTTCATGATTCAGTGCAGGGATAGTAAATGCAAAATGTGAAATATCCTCAGGATGAATTGGAATCGAAAAAAAACAATCTTTAATATCTGTAACTAAAACATACCAGGTTTTTGGCAAAGCAGACAGTTGAGGAATCCCCGATTGAGCAGGTCCCATAATAACTATCTTATTATTAATGGCTCTTAAATCTTGCAATAATCTCCATTTACCAGATTTCTTTTTGATGACAAAAATGGGAGTATTATAGGGAGATACAGAAGGTTGTATATGTCCTTCTGCTAATTGTTATTTGACCAGGTCATGGGCTGCTTGTATCTTTTCTTTAGTCAGGGGCCACTGAGGAACCCATACTGGTCTTTCTGATTTCCAAGTAATTTTGATTGTCTCAGTGGCCCTTTCTGAAAATCCAACCCATGTCTGTCCGTTCCTTGGTCTATTTGTATTGGTGCTACTATACCTTGTTCTTGTTTTTCTAATCTTTTTCCTTTCCTAAAACCTTGTCTAGTCATAATAGTGGTGCATTTTGGTTGATGTTATTTGTTAATGTCAAATCTAATTGATCTAGGACATCTAGTCCCCATAAATTTACAGGAAGATGATCCAATACATATGGCTGTATAGTTCCTTCACATCCTTCAGGATCCTTCCAATCTAATACCACTGCACTTCTATGAGGATTAGTTGCTACTCCTAGGCCTCAAAGTGTTTGATTGGCTTGTTGTAATGGCCAATGTTTTGACCATTCTTGACGAAAGCTGATGCTAAGGTCTGCACTTGTATCCAGTAGCCCATTAAATTCATGTCCTTGAATATTTATTTTTAGCATGGGGTGAGAATCTAAATTTAAAGAAAGCATAGCCCAATCTACACCTATGGAGCCTAATCTCTTGGAACCTCTTTCTACAGTACGACTGGAAAATTTATCATGTAGGCTGTGCTATTCTATCTCCTGGTGAAATTACTGATATACCCTTTGGAGAATTGGCTATAATTTTTATTTCACCTTCATAATCATGATCAGTTACCCCAGGACTTATCATAAGTCCTTTTAGAGTAGAAGAGCTGCGTCCCAATAATAAGCCTACTATTCCTTGGGGAAGAGGTCCTTTTACCCCTGTGGGAATGATTTGAACTCCCATCTCTGGAGTTAATACTGTTCTGGCGGAGGTGCAGATGTCCAACCCTGCGCTCCCTCGGGTTTGTCTGATGAGGGATTTAATGGACAATGTGTCCTGGGCACTACCCTGATGGGGTTGCTGGGTTCCTCCAGTGCTCCATATATTTGTGGTCTTGGGCCCCGGAGCATTGGGCCCCCCTGTCCATTTTTTGGCAATGGAGCCTGATGCCTTTCTCCACGATATCATGGATAGACACCTGGTCCTTGTTCATTTTTTGATAATGGAGTACCCTCTATGGTGGTTTGAGAACTGCATTCATTAGCCCAATGTCTCCCTCTACGGCATCGTGGGCAAATACCAGGTATTCCACTCCTTTGATACCTAGTTTTGTTAAACCCTCCTCCTATGGGACAATTCCTTTTAAAATGTCCTGTTTGTTCACAATTGTAGCATGTTTTTCTCCTGGCATCTAAAGCCTGTTGTACTGCAGCTGACAAGACTTGCCCTTGTTCATTAATGTCTCTACATAATTTAATATATGTGTTTAAATCTTCATGTTTCCATGGTCTAATGACTTCTCTGCACCAACGATTTGCTTGCTCATAAGCCCGTTGTTTTATTAATGGCATTGCTTGTTCTGTATTCCCAAAACCTCTGGTAGCTGTTTGAATAAGCCTATCTACAAATTCAGCATAAGGTTCATTAGCTCCTTGTATTACCTTAGATAATTGACCTTATAAACCTCCATGTCCTTGTAAAATCTTCCATGCCCTAACCGCATCTGCAGCAATTTGTGAGTATACGCCAGGATCACATGCAATTTGTTGCTGATGATCCTCATAAGGTCCCTTTCCTAACAACATATCTAGATTTCTCTGAGGATAACCAGCTGCTGCATTTCTCCTAGCCATCTCCTTGCAAAATTTCTCATTGACAACCTTCCATAACAGGTATTGTCCTCCATTTAGCACAGCTTTACAGATATTAGCCCAATCTGCTGGCATCATGTTCAAGTTGGTAATGGATTCGACCATGCTTACAGTGAAGGATGCTTGAGGACCATAGGTTGTTACAGCCTCTTTTAGCTGCTTCACTGTTTTGAAACTTAAAGCATGGTGAATTCGCTGCCCTCCTGCCTGCTCAAATACAGGGCATGTTAATATTTGAGATCCTGTCTCAGGATCCCATCTATCAACTGCGGGGGTTGGGGGCCTCTGAGCATATGGAGGTGGCGTTGTTGGTTGGACACTTACGTCCACTGGTGATAGAAAGGTGTTAGTAGCAGTCTCCTGTAGAGGTGGTGCTGTTGGTTGGACACTTACGTCCTCTGGTGATAGAAAGGTGTTAGTAGCAGTCTCCTATTGTTACTTTCCCCTAATGGCTTTTTCTGCTCTAAACTTTCTTCCTCTGCCTGACTAGCTAGAGAGACCTTCTCTTTTACTTGAATTTTTTTCTCTGTCTGACTAGCTTGAGAGACCTTCTCTTTTACTTCAATTTTCCTGCTATAACTATAATACAACCCAACAAAATAACACCAAACAAAACTGAAACAGAGTGAAACAAAATTGGAACAACAAAAAATCATTATATCAGCCTTTCTATCCTCCTGAAAGGTCCATCTGTCCTTTCTCCCTATCTGTTCCTCAGATGTGAGCAGTTTTTCTTCCATCTTACACATCTCCAGGGACAGGCAACTTAAAACAAAAGTGAAGCAAAACAAAAGAATAATCTTAAAATGGCTACCCATCCTCTCGCCCTGCCCTCAGGGGCGAGCAGTTTACCTTATCACTTACCCTCAGTCGTTCCCCTTGCGGGCCACCAAATGCCTCAGTCTGGCTGGGCACAATTCAGGAGCCACTTGTCAAAGGAAATGAACTTTATTTTTAGAACACACACACCGCACCACACAGCTCTTCAGGAAAACCCTCAGAGCCCAACTGCCACCACCAGCTTCCCACAAGCCTCTCAACCTCCCCCACTCCTCCTGCTCTTGAGGCCGATTGACTGGGTCGCGTGGGCAGAGCCAAAAAAAATTTCCCCAATGAGCAGCTCTGTGGTCTGAAAGGGTGGGGCAACAACCCAAAGAACATCACCACAGAGGAGCCAATCAGTTGGCAGCTAGAAGTTTGCTTGGGCTGCTGTGAGCCATCATCAGCTGGCAGCTGGAAGTTTGCTGGCAGCTGGAAGTTTGATGGGGCCCCTTCGGATGTGGCTCTCAACAACTCATAAATTAATGAAAATTGCCAATGTAAAAAATGTGATCCAGAAAGAAAAAAAATGATAAATCAGATTACATCAAGATTAAACAATTTTTTCTTAAGATTAAAAGCTTAAAAGATATGGCTATAAGAAAGAAAAGACAAAATGCTTGATGAAATAAAATATTTGCAAATTATGTATCTGACATAGGACTTACATCCATTATCAGTTTTCATTACTCAGAAATGGGAGAAAACCTTACTTTTAAAAATGTGTTAAACATCTGAACAGACATCTTACTAAAAAAAAAAAAAAAGCACTTATTGATAACAAATATATGCAAAATCCCTAAGATCATTAGTTAATAGGAAGTGCATATGTAAGCTCAATGAAAAAGTTCTACAGGCCTTTACAATATCCAAAGTTGGACAATATTTGCCATATCATTTTTTGGTAAGACATAAAACAAATGTAACTCCCATACACAGATGGTAGAAATGTAAAGTGACACAATATTTTTAAAAACAATTTAGCAATTTTTGAAAACCTTGATGATATCCCTACCACATGACCAATATTTTCCACTTCTAAATATTTCCCTAAGAGATAAAACTCTATGAGTATTAGGATCTATAAATATATTAATAACAGCTTTATTTTTATCAACAACTGGACACAAAGAAATGCACATCAAGAAGCAAATAGATTAAAACAGCAAACTGATAGTAAAATGTAACAGTATGAAGCAAAACAAAAAGGAATAATGATACATGAAACAACCCATATGTAAATTAAAATAATTATGCTGAGTACAAAGGCAGAAATAGAAAAGGTCATAAGGTGCCTGATTCCACAAAAATACAACCAAAAGCTGAAATTTTAATCTTAGAGAGTAAAAAAGATCAGCAGTTTCCTGGCTTGCAGTAAGATATGTAGTAACCAAGAGAGAGAGAGAGTATAATGGGACATAAAGATCTTTGAGGATGACAAATGTTTCTTAACTTCATTAGGACAATGCTCTCCCTAATTTAAGCATATTTAATTCATCAAATTTTTACTTTAAATATGTTCAGTTAATTGTATATCAATTAGATCTCCAGAACACTGTTAAAAAATATTATTATTTTAGTCAGCTATTTCACTAGTGTGACTAAAAGAACTGACAAGATGAATTTCAGAAGGAAAAGTTTACTTTAGGGCTCATACAGAGGTCTCAGTGCACAGACAGCCTGCTTCATTCCATGGCGGGGCTTGAGGGCTTGAGGTGAGGCAGAATATCATGGCAGAAGAGTGTGACAGAAGAAAGCAGCTGGGATTATGGCACCAAGAATCAGAGACAGAGACTCCACTTGCCAGATATAAAACATATACCCCGAAGGCACTCCTCATCATAACCCACTCATTTCTCTTCTAAACCTTCTTATATTGTCTCCCAATTGAGCTTCGGGGGGACACCTAATATTTAAACCATAACAACTCTCCTGGAAAGCATTATGGTAACTGGTGGTTTCTCCTAACTAGGTTCTGAGCGTTCCATTTTTTGTTTTTGTTTTTTTATGATAGTAGGACTCTGTGAAAAACACTGAACAAAACGGAGGGGAAAGAACTGAAAAATGCAGACTTATGTTGTGGTGGTAATTAAATTTTAACTTGAGAACTGGAAAACAACAGACGGTAAATAGTCTATAGTCACAAATGAAAATTGTTTATGAATATCACAGTAGAGATTTAGTAAAACACTATGGCTCTCCTAAGAATTTTGTATTTCTGCCAAAGGCCCTTATGAAAACTCTAGAGGAGGTTTAGATAAAGTAAACCTAGTGAGGGGAATAATTGAAATGGTGTCTCATTGTTCTTTCCAGTGCATGATTCCTACCCTCCACTTTCACTGAATCATTAGAAACTGGTCCATGTTGACAGAGAGGAAGTTAAGTTCATAGACTGTGAATGCAATGCAGAAAGACACAAAGGAATTAAGGGAATATGCATATTACACTTGGGTCCCAACCAAACCCTTTGTTTAAAAGAAGGGGGGAAAAGAATAGGTGGATATACCTATATTTTCAGGGCAGTCTCCAGTTCTAAGCTATAATTTCAGCTAACATATCCTTTTAGTCTCAGGATTGAATGTAACAGAGCTGATTGTTTAATATTTTCTAATGGAGATGATTGTTTATTATGCCTCAAAATATCGCCATTGCAACAAATTTTTAGTGAATTAGATACATAAAGAAAAGTTTAAATGCTGGAAATAGAAGGCTAAAGGATAGTCAAGAGGTCTTTAAATATATTATCAACTGTCATTTTTCTTTACCCATAAAAGAACAGAAAACAGAGCTAAATGAGATTTCATAATGAAAAAATTTTAAAATTGCATGGTTCTGAAAATTATCTTCTGTAAAGTACTTCTGAGAAAGGACAGTTGCAACAGAAAATTATGTGTCTGAGTTACTTTCAATGTATTCCTCTCAGTCGGCTAGTAGAGAGGATATTTTTTTTCCACCATTATTTATGTGAAAACCAGTAAAAGCATAAAAAAGTCTGTTCATATTAAATGGGTTATTTATGTGACATCTTATACTCATCTTTAAAATTGTGATGGTGTACATAACATTAAGAGTAAAAATTCTTGGAAATGTGTATTTGAATATTTGTTTTATTCATTTACTGTAGAATGTAATGAACCTTTTAAGTCTATATAATAAGAATCATATTTACTTCTTCAAAGTTCTATTATATCATACATTTAATTATTTTTGTATTTTTTCCAATCATAACTCTTCCTTGGAAATACTAATAAGTCGTATTTTCTCCTTTTCCATGTTTTTCAATATTTATTTAAACATTTCCTTTTTTAACATTTTTTCTTTGCATCCTGGAAAATGAAATTGAATTTTTCCCACTATCTGAGATAATCTTTAATTTAAAATTTTTAATATACTTAAATTAATAAATGGTTTATATTGCCATCATTTTTGTGAGCTAACTGAAGTTAATATGTAGGCATCATAATCCCTCATAATTCAAAATTTCATGAATGTCTTTGCTAAATACAGTGGTGGGAGATGGAATAACAGAAACAGAAAAACAGAGACAGCATATGAGAGAGAGAGAGAGAGAGAGAGAGAGAGAGAGAGAATGAATATTTAGAGAGATGTCTAATGGGTTAGAGAGAAATTTTTAAAAAAGGTCATGAAAGAAATATATTACTCTTATTTGTGCCTTGTATTAGGACAGCATTTAAAATAATCTGATTTATTTGGCTAACTTTGTCAAAACTATTACCAAATCAGCAACAGTTCCTTCTATTGCTCCCAGATGAATTTCTGTTTTCAGAAGTCATCTAAGCAATGTACACTTTATTTGATAAATTACTCAAAGATCCAGAATTTAAAATTGTTAATAAATGTGAGTCAAAAGGCAAAAAAATAATAATTATTATTACACCAAATAGTTTACTTAAACGTACAATCTGAAATTTTACATTATGTTTTGTATTAAATATCCAGCATTTAAAATGAAAATGACACTAATTGCAAATGACAGAAGAGACCACGTCCTATTTGTATTTAAAGGTATAAGAAAACTCAAAGGCAGTAATGGAGTTTTAGTGGATTTTTCAAGTGGGGCACTTATACTTCACTGGTCTTTACTCATCCTTACACTTCCATACTTGAGGAATTTTCCTGTATCTATTAAACGTAATGTCTTATCAAATGCCTAGAAGCTGACTCATTTAAATGACTCAATGACATAAAAATATTAAGAGTATGGGATTCAATGCTTTTTCTTAAAATCTGCAACGAGTGAACTGTGGCAATCAAGTTTCCAAATTCTGTTAAGCATAAAATGTAAAATTTGACTTATTTTAGGCAAGCATTATGTATAGGACTTTTTATTTTAAAATAGTGAGATAGTATCAAAATGGCCCCATATAACAGTTCACTTAATTTGCCATGTGAAAAATATATTTAATATCCTGATGAAAAGCAGCTCTATTAAACTGAATGGCCTTTTTCCTATTTTCAAATGTCTTAGTTTCTTACAATGAACTGTTAAATATACTCCCATGCTATTGAATTGCTACTGCATTAAATGAAGTTTCCATTTACTATTGTACAGATAAATATACACATAAACCATGTTTTATTTAAGACACTTAGCTGGAGTGTGAAAAATGGTTAAATGAGAAATATTTAATAACCCAATTTCAAAAGGTCAGCTTTCTATTTTCATTTCTCAGAATATATAAATTCTTGTCCATTGTCAGTATTTAATAAAAACTTTAGTTCGGTACTGTGAATAAATTAGTGAGCAATCTTGTTAATATATCACATTGAAATATTGATTGTATTTCATGCAAACTGAAATTAGAGTCTATATAATGTTAAACAACTCTACAGCTCTGGCCCTCAAAGAGATTTTACTCCCTCTTAAAATAATATCTTATCCAGCATCTCCACTTTTACTTTCTCTAGCTCAAACCATTTTCTATATTATTGTGGGTTAAATCAATAACTTGATCACTTTGGTGATGAAACTTTGGGACAATAAATTCTGAAATGTGTGAACCGAGCTGAAGCTCACACTGAGGTCATATGTTTCTTCTATTGGGCATAAACACTGCAATATAAACACCAGAAAAGGTCATTGTGAGACCATCATCAAGTAACACAAGACAAGGGCCCTAAGCAAGCCCCATAATACCACATAGTCCCTGTCCCAGTGAAGTTGAATAATGGCCACCTCTTTAACAATGACAGCATTATCCTTGCTTTAGTAGGATAAGATTTACTGAGATATCTAACCATGGGATTTCCCTGTCTTTCCCAACAAAAATCTAGAGTGAATTCCTATTTCTCTAGATCCTCAAAATTACTTAACCAACACCTAATTCTTTTACAGACTCAGTAGCTAACATCTCTTACCATGGCGATCACTGTTCCCCATGTTTAGTGCACCCATTAAGCAATAAACCCAACTTGACAACTAGAGGTGCATTTCTGGTGGTTCTTGGCTGGAGAATATGGACACCCCTTCAGTGATTTTCTTGTGCCTGTACAAGTCTATCCCGTCCTTTGAGCTTGACTTGCAAAACCCTGTGTAAGTGATCTCCTCCTTCTCTATAGCTTATATACTGCTGGTTCCTTCCACAGGCAACTTGTTTTCCCAATCAACTCTCTGATTCACTGAGTTTTCCGTGATAATTGTTGATTACAACTAAGTAATAAGAAAGGACTTTGGAAGAGAAAAGGGAGATAAAGAGGCTGAATAGAAATACAAATTTTCCATGAATTCTTGTCAGCAAAAGGACACACGGGCTGAATGAATTATGGGCTGTTTATCATTTCTATTACAATGGAATCTGAGAGACTCAGAGAATCTTACAATGTGAACCTACCACTTATATAAGGAGCTCATCTTCCTTACATAAGGCATTGTGTAGAAAATATTGAGGGTGAATTCCAGGAATCATTATTCTCAAAACTACCCAGGTTAAATTCAATGTACAGTCAGGATTCCTAGCCAGCACTATAAAGAAAACCAAGACAATAATAAAGGTAATGTTCAGTTTATTGTTGACTTTGAGCAGGAGGAAAGAGTGAGATGCATTCAGGACAATCACAAAACCCCAAGTACTTTGGCATATTCTTTTAAAAAGGCATACAATAATGTAAATTTTTATTAATCTTACCATCTTAATAATTATGATTATATTCTGTATACATTCATTTTCAATGAAATGAATTTTTTAAATAATTAATAAAATTTAAAAAGACAAATGTGTCTTTCAAAAAAAATTCTACTCTATAGGCAGTTGCCTCAGTCATCAGCACTAATGCATATATAGTCATTTAGATGCCACTAGACTAATTTCTTACACAGCCTTTAAATATAAAGTTCTCTAAATTTTTTTTTGTATAAAAAATAACAAAATAAGTTAGGTTTATGATAATTTATTGGATCAAGATAAATAAATACCCACAGTAAATATCATGATCTTAAAACAACATTTAATGAAGTAAGCACCATCTCTTTATTTCAAAAAGTAAAAACAAAAATGAGCATTTCAGAAATTCTGCCACTTCTGAGTAGCTCTGATTAGAATGGATGGAAGCTCATTCTCAAAGCTACTGGAGATCCCACTAAGGTAGAACAAGCATTTTATTCTTTCTTCTACCCAAAGGATAGTAACACATGCACGAGGAACACAGATTCCACTGCTTCTTGCGTTGTCTGGCTGAGCCCTATTAAAATTTTAATTTAATTTAATTTAAAATAGACTATTAGAAATAAGGTATGAATTTTTCATGTTTGTATTTCAATTATTTTTTATTTAAATTGCAGTGTTATCCCAAATTGAAGTTTTCACAAGAGTAGTATTGCTGTTGTTTTGTTCTTTCTGCTTTTTTTTTTTTAATGGGAAAATAAAAACAAAGAGAAAGGAATAGGAACGAGGGTATTTGGAAGAGCTAACTGCTATGATTGTCACTCTGGTGTTAATTGGATTTAATTAGTATGTGTGAATTTGAACTGACTCTCAAGGAGGATACTATGACAAGAGAGGGGAATTCTGATTTATGCTCAAAGATTTTCAGCTACCTTTGTTTTGGCAAAAACCTACAGATATCCTCTCCAAAATAAAAGAAAAAAAAAGAGGGGGGAGTCCAAGCTCAAAGTGTTTCTGATAATACGCAAATTAGAAATACTTTCTGATGATTATTTCAACAGCACTGTTGTCTGAACATCAGTCTGAGTAAGTATCAATTAGTAGTACAGAGCCTAACCTGTCTATCCATGGGGTTTACCATCTAATTTTATAAATTATATTGAATTGAAATATAGTCACGCCCCTTCATTTATGTAATATCTATGTCTGCTTCATGATAAAATGGTCCAGTTGAATGGTTGAAATGAAGAACTTTATGACCTGCAAGCTTAAAATAAATACTACCTGTCCCTTTACAGAAAATATTTATCGGCCTCTAAAGTCATAGTAGAAAGATTTTATTTGAATTCTGGCCACCTTAATTGTCACTGTGTAGCTTTGAACAATTTGTTTCTTCTTCCTTAGTATTTTTAAGGCATGCAGGTTATCACTTGATAAATATGAAGCTATATAATTCTTTGCTCTTATTCTTGAAATTTGGGTGATAATACCATATAATATCCTAAGAAATTTTGTAAATTGTTATTAGATAAACGCAAAATATAAACTTGTTCATTGGAAAATAAATACATGATAACTAACCATCATCAATTCTACAGAATTTTGTGAAATGTATTTTTGCAGTACAGCTATTTTTCATTACTGTACAAACTATCTGAATCATCACTCCAGAATATCTAAACTTTCAGAATTTGTGTTTCAGATCACAGTTTATTAAGTTTAACTTTCTCTTCCAAATGCACTCGGATGCCTTTCAGCTAGTGCATTTTTCTACTTATTAAAGTAAGTAATTAGAGAAACCTTATGATTTTTCTTTCTTAGGTAGTCCACAATGGTGCAACTACATCTTTTTTAGTTTTTCTCACGTTAATTCTTACTTTATTTGTAAAGGAGCAGAGCACTGATATACTAATGATTATGGTGTTTACTCCTTAGGCTGTTTTTTTCCTCTTCCCCTCTCTAGATAGAGAAGAAATATATCCTGTTGTGAATTTTACTGTTTTGATAGGGCTACATTTATATGCTGGACTGATTAAGCTGGCAGAAGTTAATGGCACAGGTTTGTTCATACATTCCTTTCCACTGGGCCCTTTCT